>NC_086320.1:37513906-37741439 GCF_036172605.1 Pelobates fuscus
TTAGAAAAAGCATTGCTTTCTGTGAATTTACCAAAAATGTAATTTATTATAAAACTAATAAAAAAAGCAACAAAAATACAGAGATACCTTTAACCCCTTAAGGACACGACGTGTGACATGTCATGATTCCCTTTTATTCCAGAAGTTTGGTCCTTAAGGGGTTAAACCTCATCGTGTTCTGCACGATGGTTAAATTGTCTTACTGGTGCACTTACCATTCCATGTTCTAAGATCCCCTGTATTTTGGAGAAAGGGGAGGGACTGGAGGTACTCATTTATCATATTAAGAAGAAATACTGTACAGCAGCATTTTTATAGCAGACAGCTTCCTGGACAGTGCCCAGTCTTGAAGGGTTACTCCAAGAACCATAACCACTTTAGTGGTCATGGTGTTTGGAGTCTGTATGTGCATGGTTTCAGCAGGAAATCAGACTGTAGCTATGATGGGAGGAGTAACCCTTTAAAAACATTCTGAAAGGCAAACTTTAATTGTTTTTTGTTTTTTTTTCTTTAAATGCTACGTTACATTTTGCATATTGTTATCTTTAAAAGTGTTGCAGAAAGGAATTATAAGCATGATTTAAGATTTTATTGCTTTTATCAGAAATGTGACAATTTTACATACTTTTATCAGTTTTTGATTAGGTAAATCTATTGAGAAATGTAATTGGATATTTATTTGTTTTATTGAAATGGGTAGCAATATAGACACAGGAACGCTATAGCACTGGGATGCGTGCCATAATACAAAACACTTTTTTGGCCCTCTGCAGTCACCATAGTGACAAAGAGACAACAATACGTTCAAAAGGAGAGCGGAGGTAGGATATGAAGGAGTGAGGCGGCCAAGGGGGAAAGATGGCGAATATTCTATGCCTGTTATTTACATTATGCTATGTACCAGACTCTAGATTCTATTAAAAGCCTGAAAATGTGAGTTTACATTTTGAAGGCTGAACAGTGGTATTGTGAGTTTTTTTTTTTTTTACAATATTGCCCTCTTTATTTAAAGCACTCTGATTGCAGAGATAGGAATCCTTTTATTTTCCCTTCTGAAAGTATCCTGTTTTTGATTGATTCTATTTCACACAGGTGTGTGTATATATTATATATATATAATTACTTTTTTTTTTTAAAGCCTAAAATGTACAATTATTTGTTCTATTCCAAAACGCTTGGTTTAGATTAGAACAAAACTTTCTTTCTTGTATTGCTTTACCTGTATCTATTTCGAATATATGATCATGTATATGTGCACAGCCTTCATATGCCAACATTATATACACAATGACGCAATAAAACACAAACACAGCACACTCCTTTTAACCCCTTAAGGACAGAGCTTCAGAAGCTTGTCTTTCACTTAATGACAACGGCATTTTTTGCTATTTGCGTTCAACTGCAATTTGCATTTTACTAATTTATTGCACCGACACATATTATATACCGTTTTTTAAAGGACAGAAAGGGCTTTAATTTGATGTAACAAATATATATATATATAAATGCTGATTTATTATAAAAAAATACAGAAATATGCAAAAAAAAAAATAATTTTTGTGTGGTTTTTTTTACAGTTTTTGCAATAATAATGTGTACATAATTAGTGCAGGTTAAGGAAAGTAATTAAAAATAAATTCATTTAGTTGTTCTGAATTACAGAATATATAATGTGTCTGGGATTTTAAGTTTTTTTTGGTAGTTACAGGTCACAAAGCACAAGGAGTAAAATAAACTTTTTATGTGGAGCGATTTTCGAATTTGGTATGTTTGTCTTGTAAGCCTAATAGCCATAAAAGAAAACAAAATTGCCACACAAAAGTATATATTTATATAAAGTAGACACCACAGGCTATTTACCTAAGGTTGTTTTGACACTTTCTACGTAGCCATTTTACCGCCAACCTCTGCTAAATATTGGAGTAAAATTGTGTTTTTTGGGGGTTTTCGCACACAAACTTATAACAAAGAACTTCTCATGTGTATTTTGTAAAGTTGGTGTGTGCTATTCCTGTACAAAGTTTTATTATGTGTTCAGTTACTTCTGCTGAGTACAACGGTACCTCCATTGTATGTCTTTGGCACTATTTCGTGAAGCTACAGTGCCATATAGGAGACCTGTCCTTTTCAGTATTCACAGTAAAATTTTGAGAGACGGATTTAATGAGCCTATGCTTCCATTTGGGGTATTATAGTAGTTTGACTGTTCAAAAAAACCCCACAAAGGCCTACCATTTGTAAAAGTAGACACTCCAGGGTATCTCATAAGGTGCATATTGTGCCTTAACATGCCCCCATTTTTTTTTACCATTACATGCCAAAGTATGTGGTAAAAAATAATTTTGTGCATATTTTACATACGGATTGCATTTTTGCTGGGCATTTTGTATATTTCATGTGTGCCACTAAGTTCAAACCCCCCAAATTATGCTCAGCTAAGTCTTCTGAGTAAAAGGACACCCCCATTGTATGTCTATGGCACTATTTTGTGAAGCTACAGTGCCATATAGGAGACCAAGCCATATCAGTTTTGACCGAACTTTGAATTTTGACGCCGGGCCTATGTGCAATTTCCAAGCATCTTTGCAGGTTTTAAATTCAAACTACCCCACAAAGGCCTACCATTTCTTAAAGTAGACACCCCAGGGTATTTCAAAAGGCATATTTTGAACCTTAGCGTGGGATCATTTTTCCGCTAGCTTGTACCAGGTGTAGTGGTAATAAGCGTTTTTTCTGCCCTTTTGACACACAAAGTGAGTTTGCACAGTATATTTTGCAAACCTTATGTGTACTACCACTGTATAATACTTCATATGTTGCTCAGCTATGTCTGCGGAGTACAAAAATACCCCCATATGTACCTTTGCCAGGTATATGTGGACATCGGAGGGGCACATTTGGGACACAGCCATTCCATTTTTTTTCAAACTTTTAATTTTTACGCTGTGCCCATGTCCCATTTTAGAGTATTTTACCAGGCTATATAAACCAAATACCCCATAAAGCCATACCATTTCTTAAATAAGACATCCCAGGGTATTTCAAAAGGCATATTTTGAACCTTAGCGTGGGATCATTTTTCCGCTAGCTTGTACCAGGTGTAGTGGTAGTGAGCGTTATTAAATGTATTTTTTTTACTTTTTAAAACTTTTTTTACTTTTTAAAACTATTTTTTAAACTTTTGTTTTGATTATTCATTTTTTTAAAGTTTCCTAAACTTTCGTAAAACTTTTTTTTTTACAGATTTAACATTTTTCTAAGCTTTTTTTTTTACGTTAACCCCTAACTAGCAGTAAGCAGCACTAACAGTAAATTCCCCATTTTCCCATAACTCCCACCCACCCCAGCTAGCAAAATATTTAATTATACAATATTTAAATTAGTTAATTAAATAAATTTAAATTAGTTAATTAAATAAATTTAACCCCTGAGGGTTAAAAAAATAAATAAAAGTTAATCGTCAGGGGTTTAAAAAAAAAAATTAGAACAGTATAATACTGTGATCTGTATTTTGATCACTGTAGGCAGTGATCGACTGGCAGGGAAGGGGTTAATTTTTATTTGGACTGGGTAAAGGGTTTATTTTTTTTTTAATTTTTTAATTAAACGTTATTAAAACTTTTTTTTAACTTAATTTTTTTACTTTTTAAAGCTTATTTTTAAACTTTTTTTAACGTTAACCCCTAGTTAGCGTAATACTAAATTCCCCAATTCCCCACTAACTTCCACCCTCCCCAGCTAGCTAAATTTATAATTTTAAAATATTTAAATTAATTAATAAAATAAATTGAACCCCTGAGGGTTAAAAAAAAAAAAAAAGAATTAACCCTCAGGGGTTAAAAAAAAAATAAAAAAATCAGATCTTAGTAAAATGTAATCCCTGCCAATTGATCACTGTAGTCAGTGATCAATTGGCAGGGAAGGGGTTAATTTGGGTAAAGGGGGGTGGGATTTTAATTTTATTTTTTTTCCACCAGGGGGCAGGATCACTGAAGATCCGTCTCCCTGCACTTCACACAGAACCAGGAAGTGCAGGGAGGCGGAGGTGAGTATAGAGAGCACATGTGCCCGCTCAGACATGCTGTCAGAGCGGGCACATGTACTGGGGCAGCCCGATCCGGTGCTCCCAGTCTGCCTCTAATGCAGAGGCAGACCGGAGCACCATTAACCCCACGATCGCCGCGATTGCGGCGATCTGGGGTTAATTTTAACGGGTGACGGACGAGGTCCGTCACTCGTCATTAACGCATTCCCCTGAGTGACGGACCTCGTCCGTCACTCGTCGTTAAGGGGTTAAATGGCAACAGTCCCTACAACTACATTCAAATGCCAACACTACACCCAAATACATGCGCACGCACAAACACATACATACGCATGCTTACACTCCAATACACAAACCCTGCAAGGATGGGCAAATGGCAGATCCCCAACTTTTGCCATTTGACTACCCTTGCATTAAAGGGGGGGGGGGGGGGGAAATAGGGGCGGGCTGCTATTCCTGTACCAGGGCCCTCAACTACTCCAGTTCTGCCACTAAGCTAACTAGCTGGTTTGAGACCCCATAATGATCTAATAGCGAGTTCTAAACCAGATACTTTTTTTATACAACAAGCTAAACAAGAACATACCAAATGCAATATAATTTAAAGGGACACTAGGTTAAAATTTATAGCCTACGTTATCTCCTGTATTTTCCTTTTTGCCTGCTCAGTTTTATATAGTTGAAAAATAAAATGTTCTGCAGCATTCTGTATATCTATCAAGAAAGTTATGGTGGGGAAAAACGGTGATTGAAAAACCTTTGTGCCTGAAGTCAGTGGATAGTCAATACAATGTAAAACACCAGTCAAGCCAATGACTTGCTTTTCCAACAGAAATCACTAATTTGCAGTGATGTTACTACTGCAAAGGATTCTGGGTGGGCATATGCAAATTAGTTCAACAAAGAAGCGCATTTTTGCCTCATCTCTTCCAGAGTTGTGTTTCAAAGCAGTTGCATATAACAAACACAAACTCAAAGGAATCCATGTTTAATGTGAAAAAAGGAAACTTAAGCCTTATATTTGACTCTGTAACTTTTAAAAACACCATAAAAATTGTACATGGGGGGTAATGTTATACTCGCGAGACTTCACCAAACACAAATATTAGGGTTTCAAAATAGTAAAATGTATCACAACAATTATATATTCAGTGAAAGTACCGTTTGTGTGTGAAAAATGCAAAAAAACTGCATATTTACGGACTATATCATCATTGTGATAGGTTTTACTGTTTTTAAACACCAATATTTGTGTTCAGCAAAGTCTGCCATGTACAACAGTACCCCCCCATATACAGATTTCATGGTGTCCCAGAAAGTCACAGGGCTAAAAACAGGGCTTGTGAGACAAATTCTCTGGACTTTCTGCTTGGGTTGTCGGGCAGGTCCCTCAGATTGTAATTAATAAAATAACTGGATATGTAAAAATATTATATAAATATATATATTTATATTTTTATAACTTCATTCTAAATGTATTTTGAATTTAATATATATGTATATTAATATCAAAATACAGTTTGAAAAAAAATTATATACCAGTTTTAATTTGTTCTATTTATTTTATATTATATATATATATATATATATATATATATATATATATATATATATATATATATATATATATATATATATATATATATAAAATTAATGCCATTCTAAGTGTATTTTAAGATTATGTAGGTGTGTATATAAAATACACACACACACACACAATCCAAGTACTTTTATTTATTTTATTAAACTTTTTATTAACTTTATAAAGATTTTTGCAGGCTTTAGGTGGACAACCTAAAGAGTTCAGGCACTGCATAAGCCGGCTATTCCGGCCATGTGATTGCGAGGACCCCGCGATCACATGGCCGGGGAAATCCGCATCGGGAAGAGGGGGTCTGCCTGAGCTCCCAGGCAGACCCCAGGATCGCGACCGTCGTCGGGGGAACATCGGGGGCCCAGTAAGTACAAAGGACGTGGGGATGTTCAATGCCGCCCGCTGGCGTTTAGGACCGCCTACAAAAGGACAGCATAGAAAGCCCACCGTCCTTAAAGGGACACTATAGTCACCTGAACAACTACAGCTTAGTGTATTTGTTCAGGTGACATAGCTCCCTGCAGGCAATCTAATGTAAACACTGTATTTTCAGAGAAAATACAGTGTTTACATTGATTGATAGGAATACCTCCAGTGGCCGTCACTCAGACGGCCACCAGAGGGACTTCCTATCATGTAGGGCCCTAAAAAGGCCATGTACACGTCAGACGTATTAAGATAAGTCTGACGTGTGCAGGAGAGAGAAGGCACTGTGTGCGCACCTTCTCTCTCCAGCCTGTCAGAGAGGAGAGGGGTCAGTCAGTCAGCTCAGCTCGCGGCCACGCTCACGTTTGTGCGTATATGCGGCAAAGCCGCGCAAGCGCACAAGGGAGCAATGATGCTTCCAAATGGAAGCGTCTGATTGCTCCCTGCTCGCGCCCGCCTATTTCGTCATTTTGACGAAATAGGGGGCGTGGCTTCGCGAGGCTCCCGGCGCTGGAACCAGGTGAGTAAATTCGGCTGCCTGGAGAGTCCCTTTAAGGGGTTACTATGAAATGAAGCAAAAATGTTATTCTAATTTGCATATACCCACCCAGACTCCTTTCCCCTTTGCGGTAGTAACATCACTGCAAATTTGTGATTTCTGTGGGAAAAGCAAGTCTTATAGCTTGACTGATGTATCTGTATCTGCTAACGGAGTTCCAACATAGAGAGCTGATAAATGAACATTACACAACTGGCTGAAAGATTTATAGTGAGAGAGGCCTCTTCTCATATGTATTCTAGTGACCATCACATCTCTAATTTCTGCAAAGAATAAAAAACCGGTTGGTGTTCTATATGCGTTTTAACATTTCCATTGTTACCTCACAGGTCAGATTCCAGATACCACGACGAGAGGGTCCAGATTGGATAAGTTATATTGATGATACAACGTGTGAGGATTTCCACAAAAAAGGTGGAGGGTGGTGATGTTAATATAAATGTATAAATGTTTTAGTCTTGGATTCTTTGTTTTTGTAGATTTAAAAAAACGCCTTGTCTATACCAAAAAAAAAAAAAAAAAAAGTTTCCCGTCTAGCTGGAACGTCCCTTTAAAATGTTAGAAAAAGTTTCGCATAGAACGGCTTAAATAGGGGTTGTGAAGAAAATTAAATTTGCAGCAGAATAAAGTAAACACATTTGCATATTTTCACACACTTTAAATCAATGCAATGTCTGTTTTAATAAAAAAAAAAAAAGTCCCTTTAAGAAATACAGAAGAATATAAACGATTTGCAATCAAAAAACTGTGATCTGGTTATAGCAACGCATTCCTTTGTCCTTTTACACAAAAAAAAAAAATCACAATTTCAGCTCCTTCCTAAAATTGCTTAACAAGACTGACAAGCTGGGAGAGTGGTTAAAAAAATATTAAAAAAAAAAAATTTAATTCAAGCTTCCTAGCATATTTGTGCAGTGTACTGAAATAAGGATATTTTTCTCCAAACACAACTGTTCTTATTTCAACATATACAAGTTAGTTTTATTTATTTATTTTACCAAAATGAAAAAAAATAAAAAAAATAAAAATAAAGGTTTTCCGAAAGTGCACTCACTGGCAGGGTTAAACTAAATCTAAAACAGAAATAATGTGATGGGGTACAAAACAAAAAAACCATAACAAGAAAAAAATACAATTTATGTATAATAATAAAAAAAACAAAAAATAAAAAAAAACACACACAACCCATAAAAAAAAAAAAAAAAAAGTAAGTCTTTAGTTGTGCTCACCACTTTCAGAAGAAATTAAAAAAAAAATTAGTCTATAGTGATGTTTTCTCTTAAAATGTACTGAGAATTTTGAGAATACTCCTCTCAATCTTTAGCCACCAGGAAGCCCTTTGAAGTTTAATGTCCTTCAACTGATTACAATATACAAAAAAAGAGAAATACAAAAAAAATAATAAATCACATTGCACCGGAAGGTACTGTGAAAGGAAAATTACCAACACTTCTTTACTTACAAAGATGTTTGTCGTGGTAAAAAAGTGGGGATGAAATTGAGGCATTAATCTGGCTCTTCCTTTTAAAGAAATTGTAAGTTTGATACAGCTTTTGTGCCACTGCAATTTGGACACAGGACTAAACATATTGCCCCAAAAAGTCCACTCAAGCAAAGGTAGGGGGTCCCACAATTTAAGCCTTTGTACCACAAGAAGGTAACAAATATATATATTTTGTATTTACAGGACACGGGGAAGGCAAAATAAAATAAAAACGAAAAAAAAGGAAGAAAAACCAGGACACAACTTAGTGGTTACTAATTCTAAATAATGCAAAAGTTATATTTATATATAAAAAAATGCAAATTCATCTTTTTTTTTATCAAACAGTAAGGGTAATCAGTCTTTCAAACTTTAAACAGTCAAGTAGGTGGTGTATGTAGCATTTACATGGTCTCTGAGTCCTTAGTTCTTTGGCAAAAAGAACTTTCCATGGTTTATAATCCATTAGGTCCAAGTCCGCAATGTGAGAGGAAAACAGAGGCCTAAACGGTTGGATTCACAAACCGTAGTAAGAAAATAGATCTCTAGATTATCTTCAAAGAGAACAGTAGAAGAAGTGGTCTATTCCACTAACCTAAAACGAAAGAAAAAAAATAAATAAAATTGTATTTTAAAGTTGGAAACATCACATGGCTTTGGTTGCTTATTGGCTCAGGATTGCACTCCCCATTCAAAATAGGGGACTCAATGCTGACAAGCTACAGTATATAAAGACTTCGGTTTCATATTGGTTCCTCTGCTCTGATGAAGACCTTCACCATTCCTCTGTTTGCACTCATATCACAAACACACAATTTTAAAACTTCTCTAGGACTACCCCATCATTCTTCTGGAAATTCCTTTCCCAGTCACCAGACTTATCTTCACACTATAATGAACATCCTTGATATCCACTTTCTTGGAGACCATATGAATACATGTTCCTTCCATGCTGTATTTCGAGGGTTGTCTTCATTCATTCCTCCATACTCCTGTTTCCACTCTATAATGTTAATGCAAGCAATACTTTTTTTTGTAGTTTCCCTAATTCTCCCTATACCATTCACTACCTATTGTTCATGTATGAGTAACGGTCATATAGTGGCGCTTATTGAACTTTCCAAAGAACTTTTTAGAAAACTGTTTAAGACATCAAAGTTGTCCCTTGGTTGCTTTGTCCATGTTTTTATGCTTCCGATTCATTGTATGACTAGGAAGGTCGGCCGTACTTGGCAAATGATATTCTGTCCTTTGCCATGGATTTACCAGTGATATGAACATTACAGCTCTGGCTTTGATACCCATGATCACCTAGGATACCTACGGCAATTATTTTACAGCTCTCTGGGAAATATATAATTGCTTCATTAATAAGTGCTTGGATGTAAATAAGCCTTGACCATACCAACAAATCTCAATGATGGGAGTCCGTGATTAGCTGCACGCCCTACACTGATGCGCTTCTCCTATCACTGTAACCAATCATTGTTCAGACAAAGCGGAAGCATTAGCTTAAAGGACCACTCTAGTGCCAGGAAAGCATACTCGTTTTCCTGGCACTAGAGTGCCCTGAGGGTGCCCCCACCCTCAGGGACCCCCTCCCGCCGGGCTCTGGAAAGGGGAAAAGGGTTAAAACTTACCTTTTTCCAGCGCTGGGCGGGGAGCTCTCCTCCTCCTCTCCGCCTCCGTTCCTTCCCGTCGGCTGAATGCGCACGCGCGGCAAGAGCTGCGCGCATTCAGCCGGTCGCATAGGAAAGCATTCATAATGCTTTCCTATGGACGCTTGCGTGCTCTCACTGTGATTTTCACAGTGAGAATCACGCAAGCGCCTCTAGCGGCTGTCAGTGAGACCGCCACTAGAGGAAAAAGGGGAAGGCTTAACTAATTGATAAACATAGCAGTTTCTCTGAAACTGCTAGGTTTATAAAAAAAATTAGTTAACCCTAGCTGGACCTGGCACCCAGACCACTTCATTAAGCTGAAGTGGTCTGGGTGCCTAGAGTGGTCCTTTAACCAACATAGGGGTAAAACAAAGGTTACCGGCATAGTTTAACATAGAACAGAAGGATGGTGCCAAGTGACTCCAGACACCATAACACCTTCAATGAGATGAATAGCATATATGCACAGCATGCCAAGCTTCCACGCTAACATACCAAATGGTATTTATAGGTCAATGGCAGGAGCTTTGTAAATGCCAGACTAGTGGAATAGTGGAACTAATACCTACTTTCAATTACACACACAGGAAAATATATAATTTTAGTGGAATATTTTCTGTGTTTTATTTATTTTTAAGGAACATCAACATTACCTGACTAGTTGTGAGAATTATCACTAGGTGCACTTCCATATTCGTAATCCTGCGTTTCTTCTGGGGTTTCGTTAGTAGTGTGACCCCAGCTGTCCGCACCATCAGAGGCAGCACTTTCATTTCCAGGAGAGGCCTTGGCCCAGTCCTTTTCTTGAGAATCACTTTCGGCTATGATTGGCTCATCCGGACTGCTGCTGTCCAACTGATCCAGAGCTGCCTGTTGTTGCATCTCAGCAAAATAAACCCTAATCTGATCAAAAGTCATCTTGGACTTTATAGCAAGAAGATCAATATCCTCTTCATGAAGCTGGTTGTACTCCTGAAAATATCTTGTAAGAAAGTCTTTGCCCACCTTGGTAGCTGAAATCGTCTGTACAAACACTTTACGTTCCTCTAGTGAACGCTCATAATGTTTCCTGTATTGCTCCATCCACCTTAAACTACCTGTTCTGAGGACACACCTATTGTCTTTAAACCACTTGACTATTTCAGTCCTAACGAGACCAGTCTGTGCAGCCAACTGGTCATAATCCTGTGGGGATGGCCATTGAGTTCTTGCAAATGTACTCTTTAGTAGGTGGAGCTGCTCCTGTTTAGATTTATAAGAAGCTGAAGGTTGTGGCCAAGTGCTAGTTGAATTACTTGATTGTTTTAAAGATCCGTTCACAAGTCCAACTTCGTTTGTTTTTTCTGTACCCATTGAATCCAAAACAGCTTGTTCCATGGAATCCCTAATTTTCCTTCTTTCTGAAAACCACAAGTCAATTTCTTTTCTACTCAATTTGGTTTCTGCTTTTAAGTGATCCATTTCGGTCTGTGTTGGAAAAGAACTTTTTAGAAAACTGTTTTCAAGAAATCGAAGTTGTTCCTCTGTTGTCTCTGTCAATTGTTTTCGTGTTCCTGTTTCACTGTATGGCTGGGAAGATCGACCGGACTTGGCAATGGATATTTTTTCCCTTGCTATGGATTCGCTAGTGATATGAACAATACCTCTCTGGCTTCGATACCTATGATCACTGAACCACTTTTTAATTTCACTTCTTGAAAGCCCAGTAACATCGATTAGCCTATAGATTTCGGTGTCATCTGGAAACTGACTAATTACAAAACTAGCTTTTAAGAGAGCAATCTGTTCCTTGGTCTTTTTACGATCATTGTTGGTTGATGGCACAACACTGGACTTTGGTGTGGAAGGGGATTGTGCAGTATTTTGCCGTTTCACCTCTGGAGCTTCGGGGGTGTTCTGCATTGATCGTTTCTGGCTTTGTTTGGCAACACTGACATTGGAGTTAAATTGTGGAACTGTAACAGTGGGTGCGTTTGTCACCTGAGTTAAAACAAGACCAGTTTGTCCAAGTATTTGACATGGCAATGCTGTCTGAATAATAGGCTGAGAAACTTTGGCCGTCGTCAGAGAGCCAGGTAAAACTGTGATGGTTTGAGGAACAGACTGAATAGTACCATTAAACATTTTCTTTCTTGCCTCTTCTACCTCTTCTGGAGACCAGCTTATGCCATGCTTCAACCGCTGGGTGGCAAACCATATTCTAATTTGCTCCTCTTGGTGTTTTGATGCTGCGGTCAACCAAGACAACTCTGCTTGTGTTGGGTAAGGAAATTTGTTGAAGGAATTTATTAATGTTGAGTTTGCATCGAGGGCACAATTATACTTGCTACTATTAAAAGGAACAGGGACCTTAGGAAGAAGGTTTATATTAGGTGGAAGCTGAACGGAGGGCATAACGTGCGATAAGCCATCGTGATGATTATGGTTATTTAAAACACCATTTGTTTCTGGAATACAGGTACCCGCTTCATAGTGGTTGTCCTGTACAGTTTCCTCTGCTTTTCTTGATCCTTTTTTTATTTCTGATCTTCCCTTCCCAAATTTCATGATCGGCATTTTACTTATTGGAATCCCGGATGAGTTGTCACCATTGTCAAAATTTTCATGGGTACTTGAGACATCTGGAGGGACCTCTATCGACTGTTCTAGGATGGTCTGATTATTGCGTTTCATCAACTTTAATTTGAAGTTGTCCTCCCCGGGATGATGTTTTGCATTGTGTTCAGATAAAGAATCATATTTTTTGGTTGTGAAATTACATTCAGCACAAACGTAAAGGGGATTGAGAATTACATTTGGATGCTGCACATCTACATGCACTGTAAATTCATTGAGATGTTGTGTTACATAAGGACAGTATTTACACTCATAACCCCCTTGAAGTTTTTTCGATTGGTTCTCAGGTGGTGGCTTATCTTCCACCATTTCATTCTCTTTGCTAGCCTTCTCTTTCTCCACCCTGTCATCTCTTCTTTCAGTATCTGGTGTCCCATCATCGCCAACTTCCATATCATGGTCATCTTGATCAAGAAGCTCAGTTGCCCGCACCATGCACGGGGTAGTTGACTTCCTTTTACTGGCCATGCCAACAATGTGACAGAGCTTCTGTGTCAAGTCTTTAACTCGAGTTAAGTGCCCTCGAAACGCTGCAAAGATGTTATATGTTGTAGGCAGCCATAGACCGCATCAACGATTACCGTGAATAGGAAGATAAAGTGATCTAGGCGTACAGCAGACCTGAAAAACAAAACAAAAAACGACATGGATTAGCAGAAAATTTATAACCCACATATTAAATAAAATGGTAAAAGCATAGATGTGATTTTATTACATGTCAGAGAAAGACTGCTACTTACCCAGGATTAGAGAGTTAGGAACTAGTTTTAAACTTCCAAATGTATATAAAATATTAGGTTGTGCACTTATCAACTAAAACAATTTGATGCAATACATTTGTCCTATATTTAACAATACAAGACATTTTAAAGAGTACAAAACAAATTGGCCGTTGCTTTAATTTCAGTAAAACACACACCCATCAAACCCTCTCCCCCACCCCCAAAGCATACATCCCCCCCCCCCTTCCAGTGCGGAAAACAACACTATCATGTTACGGTCATGGATGTTACACTATAGACCTTACATCAGAATAAAATACACTGCAAGTTTACCATTATTATTATTGCCATTTATATAGCGCCAACAGATTCCGTAGCGCTTTACAATATTTTGAGAGGGGGGGATGTAACAATAAATAGGACAGTTATGAGAAAACGTACAGGAACAATAGGTTGAAGAGGACCCTGCTCAAACGAGCTTACAGACTATAGGAGGTGGGGTATTAGAAACGTTAGGACAGGAAATATCAAATAGGGTGGGAGTGAAGCAGAGCTGGAGGAGAGAGCAAAGCACTATCCCATAGGATAGAGCAAGAGACCGGTATGTAAGGTAGAGATTACTCTGGGAGGCCATAAGCTTTCCTGAAGAGATGGGTTTTAAGGCCCTTCTTAAATTATTGAAGACTAGGGGAGAGTCTGATGGCCTTAGGCAAGCTATTCCATAGGAGAGGAGCCGCCCGTGAGAGATCCTGCAAGCGCGCGTTGGCCATACGGGTGCGAGCAGCGGTCAGGTGGTGGTCACGGGCAGAGCGGAGGGAACAAGGAGGGGCATACCTATGGATCAGTGAAGAGATATAAGAGGGGCTAGAATTGTTCAGTGCTTTAACCCCTTAAGGACCAAACTTCTGGAATAAAAGGGAATCATGACATGTCACACATGTCATGTGTCCTTAAGGGGTTAAATGTATGGGTTAGCACTTTGAATTGACTCCTATAGCATACAGGAAGCCAATGTAAGGACTGACAGAGGGGTGAGGTGTGAGGGGACTAACTAGAGAGGAAAATCAGTCTAGCTGCAGCATTCATTACAGACTGTAGCTGGGCAATATGGCTTTTGGGAAGACCAATTAGGAGAGGGTTACAATAATCCATGCAGGAAATTACTAGAGCATGGACAAGCTCCTTGGTAGCGTCTTGCGTAAGAAAGTGGCGGACGCGGGCTATGTTTTTGAGTTGGAACCTACAGGACTTGGCAACAAACTGGATGTGAGACTCAAAGGTGAGACCAGAGTCAAGTATGACGCCAAGACAGCGCGCTCGCAGGGATGGACTTTTGTGGATACCACTGACTTGAAGGGAGAGCGAGAGGAGGATCAGTATTAGGAGGAGGAAAGACAAGGAGTTCAGTTTTCATGGATTCCCATAGTGCACAGTCCTGCCAATCCTTAAGAAACTGTATCATGCCATTTTGGAATAGTATTTTGTAACCGCAGCCTGGTGCCCTATTTACCACTAGAACGTCTTAAAGCATTGAACTTAGCAGGGCTAACCGTACAGTTATCTTAACCATAATAATATATAGTTAGTAAGAGATCCTCTATTTAAAATCTATAAATAATTGAGAATACAATATAAAATGGGGATTGTTATTGCAATAAAGTTTTCTCTTTTAGATATTTTATTAAATAAAAATATAAATATAGACATATAAAATCCATTACAATAATTTGTAGCAGAGTTTAGAAGATTAAAGTATATGCTTGCAATATCATTAAAAATAGAATAGCATACCCTCCTGATCATATCAACATCTCTCAGTCATTATAAATAGAGCGACAGTGTGTCTCCAAATCTCTCCTGTATGGGCTCCCGGCGCTGGAACCAGGTGAGTAAAGAGGCTTGGCTGGAGAGTCCCTTTAAATATTAGGACACATTTAGATCGTAGATGTTTTTCATTTTAGGGCTACTGCAGTTCATATATGAAAAGGTAAAAGGAAAACAACCTTATATTAAATCTTTATTTACTGGAAGTTAATGTGACAAAGCACAGCCTTGTTATTGCATTATGGTTATTGTATTAAACCAAGGCAAATTTGTTTTGTACTCTTTAAAATTACTTGTATTGTTAAGTATAGGACAAATGTATTGCATCAAAACTCGTTCCTAACTCTCTGTGTTAAACCCAGACAAAATGGCGTAAGCCAGGATGACGTACCAGTCTTGATGTTATGCATAACTTGTTTTTGTATTAAGCTAAGGCAAATTGGCGTAAACATATTATGCACTGAAAGTAGGTAAGATGTTATTGCTTAAGGACCAAACTTCTGGAATAAAAGGGAATCATGACATGTCACACAGGTCATGTGTCCTTAAGGGGTTAAAAGAAACACGTATGAAAACACAATAAGTTCCATTTCTGCAGCAGGGGGAAAAGGTTAGATAAGCCAAAAAAAAGTGAAACAATGGGGAGAAGGGAGGGATTAGGTTAAAAGAATCAGGATAAGATCAAAGCGAAGAAGTGCGGATATGAAAACCTTTTACCCATTGCATTCTAGATGAATACAAAGCGTTCAAGTGTTAAAAGAAGTTTCCACATGACCTCCTGTAACTAAACAATCAAACTGTCAATTAGCAGTTACCCTATTTACGTTTTATATATTATTTTATATAGTGAATTTAGGAGAAAAAAAAACAAAAAAAACCCAAACTTAAAATAAAACACCAACTAATTTCTCTGTCAATTACTAATATTAGCCAGTCCACCAAATTCCTCTGCTACATTTTGTCTAATCTCCCCATTTTCACCTATAGAGTGTAAGCTCACGGGCAGGGCCCCTCTACCTTTTGTATTGGTCTGTTTATATTGTTTTGTTTTTTTTCCCCCCAATTGTACAACGCTGCGGAATATGTTGGCGCTTTATAAATTCCAGTAATAATAATAATAAAATTTCGACCATAAAAACAAAACAAAAAAATAAAATAAATAAAAAGCCACCGCACAAACCCAAAAGTAACGGGTTTTATTTTTATATTTTTTTACAATTGGAACCAGTCATTAAACCACCACGTGGATACGTCCAGAAGATAGTAATATGTCATGTAATTAATCACCTAAAATCAAATAGCGGTTTCTGCATTTCGTTCTGCGAAAAGAACGATATCAAACACCATTCTATCAATGATTCCAAGTACAAACATTTAAAACGACTGCAACAAAAATTACTTTCCTTTTTACCAATGTTCTAAAGTCCTATAACATTTTTGACAGGTAAACTTTTTTTCCCCTCCTACTTAACATTAGCAAGTTGCCAATACCAAAACCTACGTGTGAAAATCAGCTGAGGGTACACGGATCTTTAAAATCCAGCTTTTCTGTTGCTTCTAGGAAAACACTGACCTCAGCCAAAGCTATTAATATTCCATGCTTGTAGCCAGAGACGAGCCCCAGTGAGCTCACCAGAAACCACTGGCTTGCACCAGTGACCACAATAGTGATGAATTCAGATGGAAAATGATTAGGCTTGCAGCAGTGGGGCTCTGCAGTTGCTATGTATGGGACATAGTTTGAAGACGACAAACAAAACCCTTCTGATCACAAAAATGTAAACCCTCACACAACAAAAAAAATTTAAATAAAAAATAATTGCCCAAACATATGGTTGTTCGAATGCTGCACCACTGATTAATTTTCCCAGACTTTGCTCCTTCCACAAAACAGTATTTAAATATACAGAGGTACATGCACACACACCCACCAAATTATTTATGGCGAAACTTTTAAATTCCACTCAACTTGCAGATAGAAACATTACTGCTGTGCATCACCTGCATCTCTCAAGTTAAACTTTGAAAAGTCCACCTTGAGCTCAGTAATGCCGAGAGAACAGGTTTGATTTTTGTTTTTTGGTCATTTTGGGTTTTAAAAAAAATAAAATAAAATTTAAATGCAATATTTTCAACAGTTTTCCACTGCTAAGGATACAAGTATAAGTGCAGGGATTTCTGGGATTAATGTGTAATCGCGATTCCTTCAGAATTTCTGTGCCCAAGAAGGACTCGCTAAATTCCAACTTAAATGTGCAGGTGATGGAGATATAGTCTTGCTATATTATATATATATATAGTAGGACCTGCCAAAGATGGGGTACATTGACGTTGTGGCAGGCTTATGCAATGTATGATCATATAATGTAACTAAATCCCCATTATTTTTTGCCTAGATAAGGTGTTTTTAAAAAAAACCTTTTAAAAACTAATAAAATCTGTCAACATTGAAGTTGCTGTTTAGTAGATAGGAGAGTGCGCTGGATCTTGTGTATTGTTTATTGTATAATATGGCCCCCAGCAGCACCCCATTTAAGCATGTTCAGGTGAGTGCAGCCACCCCCCCATGTTCCATATGTGTGTGTGTGTATGTATGTATGTATGTATGTATGTATGTATGTATGTATGTATGTATGTATGTATATATACACACACACACACACACACACACACACACACGTCCTCTCTGAATCCTATGGTTTACATATCAGGACATGATTTCACACATACATTACAACTCACACAAAAAATATCATGGTGTTAGCACACATTGCAGATTGCAATAAAACGGTTCCCCAATAGACTGGGCTAGAGCCTCTGAGCTTTTAATTTTACTGATGGCCCCAGTGGCTTTTGTCACATGGTTTGCCACAGCTGTGGGGAGGGGTGGGGGGATTTCACGAAAATCCATGTACAACATTTTATTTTCCGGTACTACAGAAACAGAGGTTTTGTAGAGCAATTTATGTGCAGAACTAACCCAATAGTAACAGTTTTAACATCAAAGGGAATCTACAGTGTTAGGAACACAACCTTGTGCCCTCTGGTCCCCCGCCTCCGTGACAGTGTTTAACCCTTTCCTCACCCAATTCCAGTGCTGATGTCCCTCAATATTTTGCCTCTTATTCCATGATCCAGCTGGGAGAACTTATGCACAAACGCGGCGAGCACCACTTGACGTTTGAAGTCCTCATGCACAAACCTTTTCATCACCGACATGGACTACATGACGCTGGATGTCCTCATGCATAGCGTGAGGACGTCAAGCGTCACGGACCGGACCAAAAGTCACCTATAGACCCGGAAGTCAATCTAGTGGCTGTCTGGTAGACAGTCAATAGAGGTGGGATTAAACCTGAAGGGTATTTATTGCAGTTTGTCAAAAACGGCAATAATTACAATCACAGGGCTGAGGGGGCTGGGACACGGCACTCAGACTACTTCAATGAGCTGAAGTGGTCTGGGTGCCTATAATGTCGCTTTAACCGTATGAGGTTCTATTATAGTGCATATTTAGCAAGTGATCTCACAATTCAGTTTGGTCAAGGCACAGGCAAGGCACACAATGCAAAGGAGGTAGAGAACAGAAACACTGTTTTGGTTTCTTTTCTTCCAGTAAATTATGTTCAATGGCTTAAACGGGCAGCATTTATAATGAGGACTAACAGATGGAGAAGAATACATGTTGGATTGCTACCTTTTATTTTTTAATTTTCAGAACTCACAAAAATATAAATCCTAGCAACCGACAGGGTCCAGAGAAAGTTGCAGTCACTTGGGATCCTGACATCAAGTTCCCAGACAGAAGCTGCATCGTCATCAACCAATGGTCCAGTTCTTCAATAACCAGAAAATCTGGACTCGCACCATTTAATCAAGCAAGCCAATGTTGTCATCTGTTAACCCCTTAAGGACACATGACGTGTGACGTGTGACATGTCATGATTCCCGTTTGGTCCTTAAGGGGTTAAGATATACATTGCTTCTTCATCTATAGATCACTGCCTGCTGAGTAAACAGACACATTGGTGCCTGGCCTGGTTTATTTAACCAAAAAATATTTCTACACTCACCGACCTAGGCAGTAAAATCCTGTTCTCTCCTAAATTCTATAAAAAATAAATAAAATTAAAAAAAAAAAACAACACAGATAGAGATTTTAAGATCCACGAGTGTGTTTGAACCCAGCACTATTTACAGTAAATATGTATTTCGTCAAACTGTATCGAAATTCTCTCTTTTTGGAGGAGGGCCGACACAAAGACAAACACGGCTAAATGTTTGTCTTCTAGGCGAGGGCAGAGGGAAAATCATGGTACTAGGATTGGAAAGAATAGTGTGCCTACACTGCATATTGGTACCTGTAATACTACATATTGTAAAGACTGGGGGACATAGTTTATTCCTCTGAGTGCCCTCTAGCATAGCTCCAGCACTGCCAAGTCTTTCCATGGAAAGTCTGACTCATTCACAGTGAGCAAAGGTCATACTTTGCAGCAACAGCAACGCATCCAAACTCTGACAGTGGACAAACAAAGCAGACTCCAACCATGACTGCACACTGCCAAGCGAAGCCGTGAGACATTACAGACGTTGGTTCATTTGTAACCCTTCTAGCAGTGTAGACAGACGTTACTCGGGGGTTAAATTCATCCCTAAATTCACTCAAGAATCTTAAAATCGCCTTTAGAATATTTTGGAAAAGCAGTCTAACTGCTGACACAGCATCATGGGAGTCGTAGTTCAACCACTGCACCCTCTTTGGCTGAGAATATGAGCTCGTTACAAGTCTCCGGTTTTACCAGCCCTCTTTTTCAGCTGATCTTTTGTCCGCTGCAGATGACCTAAATAAGAGCTTGTGTTTTTTTTGCCCGTATCATGCTTTTTTTTTTTAAATAATGTAATTAGGGATTTTAGCGATGGGTTGTAATTGTGTGTTTGTATATACAGAGTTAAGATCTCAGTTTAACCATTTATTAATTGCTGTACTTTGCTCTCCCACATCGGCCAATGGGAGCAGATTGTGCCTTCATGCCTGCTGTCTGGGCTGCAGTATGACATCATCCTCTGCTGGGAAAGAAGGCTGCTTGCTGTAAGTCGTTCATGCTTGCATTATAACTTCTGACACAGCAGTGGGAACGATACGCACACACAGAGACACGCCTGTGCTAGTTACTAATGTAAGACATACCAAGGTATACACACAATGATCCGTGTCCTGGAACCTATGCAAACAAAACCGGTGATTGGGCTTGGGCTGTCCCTTTAAGAGCTGACATACTGCAACCAATAAATATGCTAGATCGGCTGCCTTAGAGCTATAATTAACCTTTGCATGTCAATCCAATATAAACTATAAATCCCACTATGCTCAGCCAGCCTTAAAGAGATGCTCTCATCTGCGGGTATGCAACTAAAAAGGTAAAAAAAAAATTAAAATAAAGAAAAATTAGGAGGTTTAATCCAAAAATAAACTTTTTGTAACTCTTTGTTCGCACACTCTGTTCTGGGTAACCTTGTATCACACAGGATCTGCATGACAAGTGGCACGCTGCAGTCCGCGTCCAATCCCACATTTGTCAAGGGGTGGTACAGTTCCAGCTGCCAGGCCAGCGTTGTCAGAAGCGTGCTGCGCCATCTGTCATGGGTTTTACACTGCAAGAAGAAGATCTGCAGCTCAGCACAAAGGATTCTAGAGTTCGCCGCACTGAAATGCCTTTTCCAACATAGGCTACATAAAGACTGTAGCTTTGGCAGTCACCTCTTTTGCGTATCCCCTGCTATCTCACCTGAGGACTGTCCGTTATACTGGTAGCCAACGGTGTATTTTGTTGTCGAGAGGCAAAAGCAGCAATTTAATGTCAAATTCTTTGCCATAGAGAAAAATGTCATGAGATTCAGTCCATGTCACAATCAAAGCTGGCCCAGGGCTGATACACAATAGTACTGCATGCCTGTTTCACAGCCCTGGTTTGCTTAACTGAGCAAGTCTGGTTAGAAGGCAGGACATGGTTCTGTGGACCTCAAGGCGTTTCTATGTTGTACAACAAGTTCCCTAGTTAAAATAAAGAAGATTAGAGGAGCGAAAAATAGATAAACTCAAAAGACAATCTAATGAATAAAGAACATCAGATTGGTAAACCAGGAAATGTAAATGCTGAGGTCTACTTAATCGCCCAAGTGGTGGCACTCATTCTACCATCCTTGGAAAGGTGAAAACCTGGGATACGGCAGCAGGAGCTTATTGTGAATTATCACACCAGCTATAGAAGAACCAATCAATGTTCTAACACATGCAACCCCTTTAAAACACGTCAAAGATTCAGTCTTAAAGCTCCTCTGCTCTTAACGCTGCACCAGATACCTGTGAGGTTCCAAATACACAACCTGTATTGAAGCATGCCTTTGGTGCTGTGCTAATAACTAAACAGCAAGGTGACCACAACTGTAATGTAAGTGCTGATCATTGAAGTTGCCAGGAATTCTAAGCCAATATAGAATCACAAAAATTATCCAAGCCTCTGGCTTTTTCGGGGGCCTGAAATTTTAATTAACTTTGGATTTCCATTCATTTACACTTTACCAGGTAACTTAGTGCAGCTGTAGGTAATCCCGTCTATCTTCAAATTTGATGGTGTAAAAAAAAAAAAAAAAAATACTAAAGCCTTATTGTCCAAATGATAGCCAAGTACCAGGAGAGTAGATACACAGTAGCACCGCATATTTTAAAAAGATACAGTTACACGCAACCATATCCAGACAGACATTCTCTGTGAAAATTTGGAGGGGTATGGTCAAATAATGCAGAACTACAGAACAAGTCGGTCACGAAAAAAAAATTAGCCCAGAGAACAGAAATATTCTGCATTGACGGCAATATTTAATGATGCAGAACAAACCGTTGAAAGTAGGCCACGGTCTAAGCTTGTGACTTCAAGGAGTTGTTGATAAGTCATGACAGGTCCAGAACCCAGTGACAACTCCTGTCTGCCTGCGGTCCATTCTGGGGAGGACCCCACTCCCCTCATCTGCTGTCAACGGTAGCAACAGCCTGCAGGCCTCGGCTCGTTTACTATGGCAGAGGGAGAAGTTCCACATGTCTTTGAAATATCCAGAAATAACCTTTAAGAACTGGCACGGAGGGCAATTCAAAAGAAATATAGATTTCGAGTCCGGCCTACTGCCCTACTTCACATCAGGAGTCCCTTAGGAGATTCATATCTAATATTCCTGCCTAAATCTGTATTCAGTTCTATTATACGCAATTCAATCTCTATTATTCAATTTAATTATTCTGTTTCTATTCTAGTTTGGTTTTTAGCAAATACATCCCAATGGCTTTGTACCACTGGACACTATTACAGTAAACAATGAACAACAAAGTGCAGATATGCAATGAACCACAGAGGACTTACAGTTCATTTTACAGACAGTTCTAACATTTTAAAGGACAGAGTGACTGGAGGAGTTAAACCTTTAAAGGGGAAAGTATGACTTCTCTGGAATTTACAGCATTGAATAAGACATTGCAAATCACCTAGAACTTCCCATGCGATGCTTGTTTTCGGTCTTTTAAAGATTTAGCAAATCACAAGGCAACACCAGGGCAAATTTTGCAAATGAAGAGTAATAAGATAAGCATTGTTTAAAGGGACACTGTCGGCACCCAAACTACTTCAGCTTATTGAAGTGGTCTGGGTGCAGTGACCGTGTCCCCTTAACTCTGCAATGTTAATTACTGCAGTTTCTGAGAAACTACAATAATTACATTGCCGGACTAAGACTGCCTCTAGTGGATTTTGTGTCGCCTGACGTTGGATGTCCTCGCGCTCTGCATAAGGACATCCAGCATCAGTTAAATCCCCATAGGAAAGCATTGAAGCAATGCTTTCCTATGGAAAGGGCCTAACGCACTTGCAGAAATTGGCATACATGCGCATTAGCCAGTGATGGTCTATGAAGCCAAGACACCACGATGTTTGTCCAATGAATTAAATGTAATCGAAACTCTCCCTCTTGTCTACCCTCCTCTTTGGACCACTCTAGTGAATGCACACAAGTTTCCAGTTCGATGCTTTGCAAAGTTCCTGGCTCTGAGTCATGCTGCCAGGAAAACATCATGACATCATATAGGCCTGGGTGATGTCACAATGCAGAATTGTACATGAGCAAAGTGCATTTACTTCTGATTAGCAAAGCAAGTGGTTACTAAAAGCGAGTGGTAACCAAAGGCGATGGTTAAATCTCCCAAACTGCTGTGCAGGCTGCCAGTGTGCAAATCAGTTAGACTAACTTCTGTCTGAAATATCTGACAGAAGTTTCAGGGTTAAAAGCACGCCTCTAATGGCCATCTTCCTGACAGCAACTAGAGGCACTTCCCTCAGAGTAAAACGGTTCTCAATGAAATGTTCCTAGAGCAGCATGTGATCTGACAGGAATGCGCACTAGCCCCCCCGTGGGAAGAGAACCTCGGCAAGGGAGTAAAGGCAAGTTATACTCCTAGTTTTAAATCCTTACTGCAAACATGTATTCCGAACACTATATAGTGTTACATTCACACCAGCTAATGGTGAGTGCAGCAAGGTTCATTCTGCAGTACACACACAGACACACACACAGACACACACACAGACACACACACAGACACACACACACAGACACACACACAGACACACACACAGACACACACACACAAAAAAGGTTTACAATGTTTCTTTATGAAATATAAACTTACCCTGTGACCACAATAAAAAAATGAAAGCAAATTTACACAACACAAGGCTGTGTTTAAGTGTAAATAATATAAAGACAATTTAAAAAAAAAGACACAAAAAAATATTTTCTCCAATGGTCTAGCAGAATTTCAAATAATTAGCAGCAGACAATGCACATGCTAAAAGCTCTATACTACAATGTATCGGGGACTTTGTAAAGGATCGCCGACGTTCCCTGTACTTCGAGCAAGAAAATGTAATCAACAAAAACTTTTTATCTGACAGCTTCCCACTTTTCACTGAAGGGTCGCAATATTTCTCACTACATTTGTCAAAAACCTCAGTAAGAAAACTATATCCCAACACATACACTTTAAAGCAGACCACTCTATAGAAAATACCTTTCAATTATTCTGTATCAATATTTTCAGATTTAAAACAAACTCTTTAATTAAACTACGCTGATACAACACTTGCGGATAATTAAATGCAGAGTGGGAGTCATTGAAATGCATCCCCCAATATTTATGTTTCCCCCCCAATATTTGCAAAATTATCTCACCAGCCAGCACACGGATTTAAAGGGACAGCTGTCGCCTCAAAACTATTTCTAATATAGTAACCCTTCCATTAATTTTTTTAATTAAATATTATTTTCTTTATGAATTAAGTATATGTAACAGAATGATCAAAACTCATTCCTACCGTTAGTATATATTCAGCCATATCCACGCACCTTGGGTCGGACTGTGTTTGAAAACTGACAGTTAGTCTCTATGGTCTTCCCTGTTTCTGTGTATGGAGTGAAGCAGAGCTAACCATAGAGACTGTCCGTTTTCAAACACTGTACAATCCAAGGGGGTGGTGTGGTGGTGGTGGTGTGTAATATATATATA
This sequence comes from Pelobates fuscus, assembly GCF_036172605.1. Lineage (NCBI taxonomy): Eukaryota > Metazoa > Chordata > Amphibia > Anura > Pelobatidae > Pelobates > Pelobates fuscus. The sequence goes on from NC_086320.1 coordinate 37,538,447, forward strand.
TATTAATTAAAAAATGTATTTCAAACTTATTTAACCCCTTAAGGACCAAACTTCTGGAATAAAAGGGAATCATGACGTGTCACACATGTCAAGTGTTCTTAAGGGGTTAATTTCTTATTTCAAAAATAAATAAATTTCCTTTTAAAAACGCGATAAAAGGATTATTATATGAAGAAAAAAATAATAGTTTTGAGGTGGCAGTTGTCCTTTGAATGGAAATTATGAAGCTATAAAACTAAAGTTGTGTTCCTGGCACTATAGCTGGCTGTAGTGTCCCCCTCCATCTCTCACGTGGTGCAGAAGGGGTTAAAAACTTCCGTCACTTACCTAATTCCAGCACTGATGTCCCCCGGCACCGGTCCGGGTTCAACCTGCGCTCCACCCCCACCGACCTCAGCCAACGAGGAAGATCGAATACACATGTGCGACCACAACCGCGCTCACATTAGTATTACCCCCATAGGAAAGCATGTATAATGGGTTTTACATGATGCTGGATGGTAGACAGCCACCAGAGGATGAGTTAACACTCAAAAAGGTAATTATTGCACTTTATTAAAAACTGCAATCATTTTCTTTGCAGGATTAGGGGACCTGGCACTATACACCAAGATCACTTAAATGAGCTGAAGTGGTCTGGATGCCTATAGTGTCCCTTTAACAATGACTCCTGCTTTGCACTAACAGGGATTTCTCTTAATGGCTGCTGGGAGAGTCTGTTTAGAAAGTGCCAGTTTTTTTCCCTGTTCAACTGCTCTTTGTGCAATCAAGTTTCTCAATTCAGAAAATGTGTTGTCACGTTGGCTGGTAACTACGCTCCAGGGACCAAAGGGATAGTCCATAAAATAAGGGGGTGGGGGCTGGGAGATGGAGATATATATATATATGTTGGATAGATCTGTCAAACCTCTGTTTGAAAAGTTCAATTTGTTATTAAACAATGAGGGGGAACAAAACCAAACAAAAACAACAACTCCTGTCGCTGCTGCTCCGCACATCCTCTTGAAGTCACTAGGGCCACATGCGGTCCAATCAAAGGCTTCTTATAGAGAATCCTGTGATTGGACCATTTCACCGGCTCAGAGCACATATGCGCACCCTTGCTGGCATTGCATAATGGAAGATATTCACGTCTGTTGTCAGTGTGTGCCAACAACCGTATTTTATGCACAGAATTCACATTAGGAAGCCTGGAACATAGTTCCTGGGTGCCCAAGTCAAGTGTGCAGGGGGCGGAACACCATTAACAATATCTCTGAACGTACAGTGTTTCAGGGAAGACTCTGTACTGAGCCAAGCTTGGTGGGGCAGAGAGGCGCTTTGCCGACACCCAATCATTAAGCCAATTCTGAAAAGTAGTACATAGCTTTGTTGGAGCGAAAGGAAGCTCCTCTAGTAGGGCAATCAGCAAACACCAGATACGTTTCAGATCATTCTCAAATGGTTTGACTACTTACTATGGGAGGGCACCAGGACACTCCTAGCACCATAACCACTACAGCAGGCAGTAATTGTTACGGATGGTGCTTGGAGTGTTTCTTTAAACATAAATAAATTAGAAGTGCTGACAGAAACCCTACTGTATGGAAGGTCACACAAGAAAGGCATTTAACAGTAGCAGGACCACTCATTCACTCAGCACATCCAAATGGGTTATTTCAGAGAAAGTATACCTTTGCTAAGATGGAATCCTCCTCGTGGACACGTCAAACGACATCTCTTAATTCATGGAGGCTTCCGAATACTAAAAGGGGGGAAAAAAAAAGCGGTTATGATCAATACATTTACATAAAGACCTTACATTACAAACAGGTTTACAAACAAAATGTTTTCAGAAAACACTGCTCAAAACAGGACAGTCAACAATCACAAGAGCATACAGCCCGCAACATATCCCAAAAGTATACAGATTGGATTCCATGCTCTGCAGTAAGACTAATCGAATAACCGTTCCTACACAAGATCTACGTAATGTAATCAACCGCAGGATAGATGTCACACCGCATGTCAGGTGTTTCACATTTGTTTTTTTGCACATTTGTCATTGTGACAAATTGCTCCCTTTTAAAAAACAAACAAAAAAAAACAAATATTATTCTGTCTTTTTTACACAACACAAGGATGTTAATACTCACGCATTTTGATTTTGTGCTGTCCATTTTAAAAACAAAGAAATACATATAATAAATCAATTAGGTGAAAGAAGAAAAGGAAAAGATAAAACCAATAACTACACTACTTGACGAGAAAAAAAGTCAGATCTGCAGATAATTGTTGCATGTAACAGGAGGAAAAAAAAAAGGCGACAATGTATACATATTCTAAGTCAGGCATAGGCAATCTTTGGCACTCCAGATGTTTTGGACTACACCTCATATGATGCTTTGCCAGCATTATTGGTGTAAGAGCATTATGGGGGATGTAGCCCACAACATCTGGAGTGCCAAAGGTTGCCTAACCCTGTTTTACACACAGGATACTGGCGCATGTGGAGGAAATAGAGAAAGACGTTACAAACTATTGAAACACTTTATTCGTATTTTCTGTGAATTTGTCCGCTACGTATAGCATTTGTTAAGACTGGCAAGGCATCTTGGGGATTTTATTTCTAAAACGGCTTGGCATATACTTTTTGACCACCTCAGGCCTGTATGAAGAAGCAGCATGCTTTCAGGTGTATATGTCAAATCCGAACTGAATAACAATGTTGGAAAGCAAGCCTTGAGACAGGATTGTCAGCAAAAGTCTCTGCACTGGGTTACTGTACAGTCACCTCTGGCAAACACCATAACTAGAATTAGAAAATGGTGCACATTGTGCAAGATCACAAAATAAGGTTACCGACGCCAAGTTGACAAAAAAAACAAAACATACAGACATCCAGTCTGTTCTAGTGAAACTCCTGAACCCAGATTTAGAACCTTGTATATTTCTGGACAGAATAAAAACCAAAATGAACAGTGGCAAGGAAGGAAAACAAAAACACACACCTAACAAAAAATGTAAAACACAATACAAAATAAAGCAAAGCCCATCAAAGAGTATTTTTAAAATCAAGTCACAGGATACATGGTTTCAACATTTTAATTTTTTTTCCCTTTAAATCAGATTAGTGATGACATCCTACTTCTCCTGCAGAAGACTGGATGTAGTGCTGGTGCCCTTGGGACCCGGGCTGTAATGTTCAGGGATCTTAAAGTGGGTTTTTAGGTCTGGCAAACCATCATGGGTGATCTGTTAGCCAACCTGCTTTAAGACAAGGACAATAGCTAGCTAGCCAGCCTGATCCTCCTCCTCTGACGTCACTCTACCCTCGCTGGAGGAGCCAGGGATGGCAGGCTGACGGCACAACAGGGGTAACTGTGGGTCAATGCACCTGACCTTAAAGTGTTTATGGTGATGTGTTACTATCTGACTTTTCTCATAAGAAGAGCATTAATTCCATTTAAGTCAGCTTGTTACTCTATTGAGGATGCCTGCTTTTCCAGTCTACACACCCATATATTTTTCATGACTGCAACATTACACACTCTCATCCCTACATAGCCAAGGGCAGTGACATGTACCGACAAGACTGTGTTCTGCAGTGTGTGCTCGCTGTGCGGAATTCAAAACGGTTAGGCCCAAATAGCAGAAGTGAAGACATTGAAGAATTTATCCAATTCAGGTATTTGTGTCAGATTTCAAAATCAGTATAATTTCACATTGGCTCACAGTGCTGTGCCAAGGTGAATATCCCCTACACCTCACAGATTAGGAAGAAAGAAGATCAAAATGGCCGAGGGGAAGGGTTTCTGTATCGCTCAAACAGAGGGATAAAGTATTTGGGATCTGAACACCCCTATGGATGGAGGAGTTATATATTTGGTTTGCTTTTCTTCAATATTTGTCTGGCATTGCAACTTTCCTTAAAGAGAAAGTATAGGGCAAGGAAAAGCAAAAGTTGTTTTCCTGGCACTATAGCTCCCTATAGTCCTCCCACCCCTGGTAGACAGCCACTAGAAGAGGAGTTAACCCTCAAAAGGTAATAATTGCCGTTTATTAAAAACTGCAATAATTACCTTTGCAGGGTACAGTACACCCAGACCATTTAAAATGAATGGAAGTAGTCTGGGTGCCTACAGTGTCCCTTTAAAGCCACAAGCCAGACCACCTTTATTCATTATAAAACACCAACGTATTCCAAAAAAACTGTACAAGCAACAGACAAAATAGATTATGCAGTAGAATGAGAAGCCTTCTACTTTAAGCACTTAGATTCAGATACGAGATTTAAAGGGACACTATAGTCACCAGAACAACTACAGCTTAATGTAGTTCTGGTGAGTATAATCATTCCCTTAAAGGGATACTGTACTGCCAGGAACACAAAGCTGTATTCCTGGCACTACCGATCCCTCTGACTGCCCCTCCCTCACACCCACTCCTACCCAGTAAATAAAGGGTTAAAAGCCCTTTATTTACTTACTTGATCCCAGCACCAATTCCTTTGGCGCTGGGTCGAAGCTCCGCCCCTTCCTTTGTTTCACGACGAGCAGGGTCTAAAGCGCATGCGCAGCAAATGCTGCGTGCGCATTAGACCTCCCCCATAGGAAAGCATTTCAACCCATTGGATTGGTAAAATCATCAATATTGATTATCTCAGCCATGGAGGCAGGGCAGGCTAAGGCAATGGTGAATAAGTAAAACACCCTTTGACTTCATTCTGAGGAGGGCTGGTTACCTAAACATGCACTCCAGCACTATATTGTTGGGAATTCAAACATGTATTCCTAACACTATAGCGTTTCTTTATTGAAATTTTATGTTAAATTCTTTGTGCAGACAATTTGGTCATTTATTTATTACTGGTATTTATAAAGCGCCAACATATTGTACAGCGCTGTACAATTGGACATAAAGCTGATCACTGCATGAGTGAGCTACCAGTAGTAGGAACCGAATAGTAAAAATATACTTTTTAATTACATTCTCACCAGCCATCACGAGGACTCCTGCCAGTAAGTAACACACTGGCCACAGCGGCTCAGATATTGTTATCCTTTGGCTGCTGGGAATCTTTGTCATGACTGGTAGGAATAACGAACAAGTAACCAGTCCATTAAAGGGACACTATAGTCACCTGAACAACTATAGCTTAATGAAGCAGTTTTGGTGTATAGAACATGCCCCTGCAGCCTCACTGCTCAATCCCATGCCATTTAGGAGTTAAATCCCTTTGTTTATGAACCCTAGTCACACCTCCCTGCATGTGACTTGCACAGCCTTCCATAAACACTTCCTGTAAAGAGAGCCCTATTTAGGCTTTCTTTATTGCAAGTTCTGTTTAATTAAGATTTTCTTATCCCCTACGTTAATAGCTTGCTAGACCCTGCAAGAGCCTCCTGTATGTGATTAAAGTTCAATTTAGAGATTGAGATACAATTATTTAAGGTAAATTACATCTGTTTGAAAGTGAAACCAGTTTTTTTTTTCATGCAGGCTCTGTCAATCATAGCCAGGGGAGGTGTGGCTAGGGCTGCATAAACAGAAACAAAGTGATCTAACTCCTAAATGACAGTGAATTGAGCAGTGAAATTGCAGGGGAATGATCTATACACTAAAACTGCTTTATTTAGCTAAAGTAATTTAGGTGACTATAGTGTTCCTTTAATAATTTGCTCTAATAGACTTTAAAGGTCATCCCTATAAGATATTTTACTTAAAATGTTTTTGTAACAAAACTACAGACTTTACTCTTGGGGGGGAAAGAACTACTAAGCAAACCCCTTGTGAAGATTAGGGATCCACAGTCATTAAATCGGATTTGTAAATTGTTTATCAGCCAAGTTAGGATTCATTTCCAAAACCCATACTGATCTGAAGCTGTGATCGACTCCCAACATATCTCAACTTCTGTGAATAAAAAGGAATTTGATGACCATCTTAATTGCCAAAAGAGAATGTTTTACACGATCAGTGCAGGGAAAGCCTCTAGTGGCTGTCGGTATCACAACGGATTTGTCTTACACTGCCCAGTTAAAAAGACATGGCCACTGTACCCAGACCACTTCATCCCTTTAAATCACTTTGCTGGATAACAGTTACAGTTTAGAATACCATTTTGTTCCCCTCAATTAGTAAATTTAACTTGATGGCCCTACTAGCAAGGGAAATATAGACTTAAGCCGGCATTCTGAAGATCGAAGAAAATACTTTATGGATTTACACACGTACTGACCAAAGGAAATACTAGGCCGACCTTTGAAGACACACACTGGGTCACAGTTGCCAAGTCCAACCAGTAGTAACTACTGAAGTTTGTACTCTAAAACAGGACATGATTATGATCATTGCCACATAATGATTGACTGTATAAATAGAAACACTTGTGATTGAACAGAGCCAAACACAAAATAAGTTTAAAAAAAATAACCTATTACATGCCCCTGTGCATCCTTAGTAGCTCACCTTACACTAATTATATTTTACAAATCAACACTTATTTTCTCAAAAGTTCATCAATCTCACAGCAGAATTAGGGGGTAGAGAATAAAAAATAAAAATATTTTTTTTTAAATTCATTATTACACACCTGGCAAATATTTAAATGCATATTGATGGTCCTCCGAAAAATATGCAAATCCACAAAATGATGGCACTCTGAGGACTTTGTTTTTCAAATTCTACTTTTAAAACATTTCTCACAGTATAAATCATCACATATTTAAAAACAAAACAAAACGAAACAAACAAAAAAAAAAACCCACAAAACAAATGCATTGGATTGATGCTTTGATGATCTCAGCCAAGGAGGCAGGGTGACTGCGGAGAGATCAATGTAAACGTTAACTACATTTGTAACCTTTGCAAGGGGAGCAGTCACCAAAACTGGGACTAGGACACTATTTAAGAATACACATTTGTATTCTCAATACCATCGCGTTCCTTTAAACGTTCATAATATAACAAAAGGGAAAAAAAATAAAGAAGTTACTGTACTTAAAAGAAACAGTCCTTTGCTAGCCACAAAACACTTCTATTCTGTTATCCCCTTTGTTTAGGCTGTGAAGTGCTAATTAGCAGTGGCGTCTGCATTAGAAAGCAGATATAAGGGAATGGCTGAAGCCACTTCAAATGCCCCCCCCCCCCCCAACTTAGATAAAACATGGTTAAAAGCAAGAGGAAGACCTAAAACAAACTTTAACCTTAAAATCCTGCACCATAAATTAAAAAGGAGTCCACGTCTTATCTCCTGTTCCCTACTTAACCGCCTCTGGCTTTCTTTCCTATCCCCCATATCCCTATCTTTTAAGAACATAGCAAAAGTCATCACAATAAATCATTTGACATTCTAGTGGACATTATCTCACTTATTCTACCTCCCCACTGTAGAGACATTTTTTCCCCCATCACATGCGCCATTCTTTATATACTGTGACGGATATTACAGTCAAATATAAAACATTGCGTGTGCACAGCAAAGAAGCAGAGTCACATTTATTTTTAGATTTATACAGCCACTAGGGTAATCCTCAAAAACATGGAGCCCCTCACCAACCAAGATTACTATTTGCAATCTAGCCATTTGTGCAGTCCGATAGATCGGCGTTTTTAATTTGAATTGAATTTTAAAAATCAATACAAAATGCAAGCACGTAGGCATCCAAGGTAACATAACAGGGGAAGAAAATGTATCAACAATGCATATAGAGAAACAGATTGTAAAAATTAGCCTATGTTATCTAATTATGGTAGAACAATGTACATCTTGCTAGGACATTTCAAATCCTATGACAAAATAACACTACTAGGTCATACAGAAAGAGGTTAAGGTCCAGGTAAGACAAATTGCTGCTTACAATTCTTCTCGACGATGTGTTCTAACTGGGAAGGTAGGTATTACCCAGATCTAGAATACAGATACCTTTCCTGTGTGATAAACCAGTAATCTATTTTCACTTGCAGTGCCCTATTAGGATGGAACAAGACGTGAAGCAACACCACAAAATGTACTTTTAAGAAAAATACAAACCTATGAGCTACAGTTGCAGTAATGTAGACATAAAGCTGTATTATACATTACACGCAACAACTGTAAACTAAGAGTTTTCTTCAGGTTTGCCGTTTTAAAATCAGCAGCTACTAATCCAAGCACAATTTCAACACAAATGTAAAAATATAAAAAATATAAAGATTTTTCTTTTCCAGCAATACTAAATTTTGGCATTTGCAACCTTTTGTCGATAGTTCCCAATTTGCTGTATAATTCATTGAGTGCTGCAATAGCTAAAACAAAAAATATATATATCCTTTTTTTCGATCTCCACTTTATCTAAGTAGGCATATGTCAGAACCACCAGTGTGAAATGCCATGTGTCAAACTTACTGGTGCCGGCTGTTATATGTTGGAGTGCTGCCAAGTTTCCGTGTTTGGTTATTGCGATAAAGGTTGTACTCATGTCAAGACATTTTCTTTACATTGTACGTTACTTTTTGTGTTAATTATTTCTTCTAGAATTAGAAGTTGCTTACTGGGTTTCTTACACCAACTGAACCAATGCTGTAAAACAAGCATGTCAAACTTGCGGGCCACGGGCCACGGGCCACATGCGGTCCACAATGACTATATTTGCGTCTCAGCAGAGGCAGCTCTCTAATTAGGCGATTTAGGTGGCTGCCTAAGGCCTTGCAGCAGCCAAGATCACCTTAGGGCAGACTAACATGTCGGTTCCTCGGTATAAGACCGAGGGCCTGGCAGCTTGCCCATTATGACGCCGGTGCGAGACCCTTCCCTCAGCCTTCCCTGAGAGAGCCAGCACTACAGTCAGTCTGCAGCTCTGCTGGGCGCGGAGCTGGAGACTGAAGTATGTTACGATCTTTAGCCAGTCAGAGCGTTGCAGCGGGTTACAAAGGCAACGCTCTGACTGGAGATCGCGAGACACATACCATGTGGTCTGAAGCTCTGCACGCGGCTGAGTTGCAGATCGGATAAAACAGACCACCAGACCATAAGGGAATGGATTAGGAGATAGTTTAAATAAAATAAAAAATAAAAAATAGTGTATTTCTGGTATTGCTCTGTTACACTCACTCCAACCATACTACATTCCCCCTAACCATGCCACATTCACTAATCCTGTCTCACTTACCTCCCCTCACCCTGTAACACTTCCTCCTCCAACCATGCCACATTCACCTTGTCACATTAACCCCCTAATCCTGTCTCACTTACCCCCCTCACCTCCTCCAACCATGCTACATTCACCCCCCTCACCCTGTAACACTCCCTCCTCCAACCATGCCACATTAACCCTGTCACATAAACCCCCCTCACCCTGTAACACTCCCTCCTCCAACCATGCCACATTCACCTTGTCACATTAACCCCCTAATCCTGTCTCACTTACCCCCTCACCTCCTCCAACCATGCCACATTAACCCCCCCTCACCCTGTAACACTCCCTCCTCCAATCATGCCACATTAACCCTGTCACATAAACCCCCCTCACCCTGTAACACTCCCTCCTCCAATCATGCCACATTAACCCTGTCACATAAACCCCCCTCACCCTGTAACACTCCCTCCTCCAACCATGCCACATTAACCCTGTCACATAAACCCCCCTCACCATGTAACACTCCCTCCTCCAACCATGCCACATTCACCTTGTCACATTAACCCCCTAATCCTGTCTCACTTACCCCCTCACCTCCTCCAACCATGCCACATTAACCCCCCCTCACCCTGTAACACTCCCTCCTCCAATCATGCCACATTAACCCTGTCACATAAACCCCCCTCACCCTGTAACACTCCCTCCTCCAATCATGCCACATTAACCCTGTCACATAAACCCCCCTCACCCTGTAACACTCCCTCCTCCAACCATGCCACATTAACCCTGTCACATAAACCCCCCTCACCATGTAACACTCCCTCCTCCAACCATGCCACATTCACCTTGTCACATTAACCCCCTAATCCTGTCTCACTTACCCCCCTCACCTCCTCCAACCATGCTACATTCACCCCCTAATCCTGTCTCACTTACCCCCCCCTCACCTCCTCAAACCATGCTACATTCACCTTGTCACATTAACCCCCTAATCCTGTCTTACTTACTCCCTCCAACCATGCCACATTAAGCCCCCTCACCCTGTAACACTCCCTCCTCCAACCCTGTCACATAAACCACCCTCACCCTGTAACACTCCCTCCTCCAACCATGCCACATTCACCCTGTCACATTAATTACGTTTTTGGTTTTTGCGGCCCACATAAACCTTGTTTATGTAACCCATGTTGGCGTTTGGGTTTGACATGCTTGCTGTAGAATATTGTACAGCTGTGTCATTATGGCGTTATTCGCTACAGTGTAAAATGTCAGGAATTCAACATGCATCACACATTTTAGACCAAAATAGCCCAAACTAAAAGCATAGCTGACTTGGCAAGTTTTTACAAGTGGGCTACTGAAATCCATTTTGAATTCTAGACAATTCACAATTTTTAAAAATAATCCTGATAATAACAATTACACTTGTGGCGTGTGAACAGCACTGTATCTGTGCCAGAATTGTAATTTTTAGAGCAATAAACCCGCAAGTCTGCAAGTCCGTAAGACACAAACTGTGGACCTTTGACTTTGTCACACAAACCGGCCAATGACTAACCCACCAGTTACAACGCTGCTGTAACTCAATAACCGTTTGCTTGTTAAAGCGTCACTGTCATGCCGAACTTACCTTTCCTCAATCTCTTCCTCTTCCCCCCTCTCTCGGGATCTGTTTTTTTTTTTTTTCCTTTTCTTCCTATCTTCTTTAGTTTTCTTTAAAATCATAAGACAAAAGTAGGGACTCTTTGCCTTATGGAGGATTCCTCCGCTTGACCAGCTCAGACCAGCGGAGGAGCAAAGTGTGCTTCATTTCCGCTGGTCAGAGCAATTTTCCCATGATCCCTAGCTTTCCTCCCTGTTCCCACAATGCTTCCTGTCAGTATTGCCGAACGTCCTGTCACTTAGACAGAACTCCGGCAAAACTGCCGAATTGCATCCTAACAGAATGAGAAGAGTTTCTCCATTCGTGTTAGGATGCAATTCGGTACTTTGTTCGTATCGGAATTTCATTCTAATGAATGAAACTCCGATCCTATTCATTGCCGCGGCTGCATCTTGCAGCCGCTTAGTAGATAACTCCCTAATTCCCACGGTATCAGGGAGCTATCTACTAAAAGGCTGAAAGACCTAAATTGGTCTTTCAGCAAAATTTACTAATACTAAGTAAAAATTACTTAGTATTAGTAAATAATATGCCCCTACTCGCTGTACCGCGAGTAGGGGCATGTCTATTAAACAGTGAGCAGGTAGCTCCCTCCTTGTAATAAACTGAACGAACAAATGAACACTGATACTCAGTGTTAGTTTGTTCGTCTGATTTTTTCTATTCATTCGTCTGTCTGATGAATGAATGGATGAAATTCCCGTTCGCATGTCCAGGTGTTTCACTGGGCATGTGCGGGAATCTCACAGTCTATCTAGTGTGGGCAGATGACGTGTCCCACAGGGACTTCACCTACCCACACAAAGATGGCGGCGCCCTGAATAAAGATCGGGGCAGAAAATAAAGAATAAAAAATAGGTAATGTGGGGGGCTTAGGGGCATTTGGGGGTGACTAGGGGGTCGATTGGATGTAGTGGAGGCGGGTTAAAAAAAAAACGGGATTCAGCATGACAGTGCCGCTTTAACATTAGCAACATATGTAAATTTAATACATACTTTGTTTCGATTTCTTGTTTTGGCACTTTTAATTTATACTTTCTTCAGTCTACACAACGCGTTTTACAAGTGCTGTGGAATTAGGAGAGAGATTTAGATGTCAGTTTTTCCAGATATCAAAAAGCAGTAACTCCTAATATATTGGGCAGCCTTTGTCATTTTGGTCCATATTGTTTAGAACGGTGACAGAGCCCTCTTATCCCAGATTGTACCCATTTCATTCAGGAAATTGTGAACTGGGCTCTGTTTAACCCCTTGAGGGGTTAAGTAGAAAGCCACCATAACATGGCTGCTATCAATTTAGTTCTATCTGGAGAACGATAGTGCACCCGGGGGATAAACTACGGTACTTATGACAAACCACACTGTACAGTGGCTCACGGAATACAACCATAGAATAGAAGGGCTCTGATTGGTCAACCCCTTCATGGCACAGGTGCTGTGCAACCATCTATATTATGCATTAAAACATTTTTTTGTAACTTTCCCTTGAAGTTTAAAGCATTGCTACACTTTCTAGTAAATGATGCAAGTCACCGTGGAGGAGGAATGCCAGGAAACAGAGGGATGGGGACAAACTCCAACCCTTTTAAACAAATAAAAGGTTTACGTGCAACACATTATGCAATGACACTGCAGGTTAGTGCTGCGCCTCCAACGCAGGCTAGTCCTGCCTCCAATGCTTACAGTAATGGGAGTGGTGATCACAGTATTGGAGAAGGCTACAAGCTGGCCTCATGCATAGACTGGTTTCAGCACTATCCAATCTGCTCTGCTCAAACACTGTCACTCTCAAAGCGCCAGTCACATGATTATACAAGCAGTCACGTGCAGAGGATTACCACTGTCCCTTCATTGAAGGCGAACGCATGCACTTTCGCAAGACAGATTCCCATTGTTTTCAGCTTCCATTTACTAATAGGCAAAGTCACAACGAAATCAAGAGAGGAAAAAAAAACTGAAAAAATACCAAATCGCTGATTTCAATAATTTTGCTCTCTAGCATAGAAATTCCAGGGGTTTAAAACAAGGCAAACATTGCAAAACAAACAAAAACAAGAAAAAAAACACAGATCTTCCATCAATGATGTTCGTTTTTATAGTTTAAACATACTTTGTAGAGCGTTGCTATGGGGATATAAAACAATAAAAAATATATATAAATAGCCGACAGAAACCAGGATAATACTTTGAAAATGTGGAAGAAACTTAGGCATACTATAGTATAGATGTAAAGGAATATAAAAAAAAAAAAGTAACCAGTTTACATCTTAGACATTTTAAACGGACGCGAGAGAAACACACTTCGCTGAACAGGAAATCACTTGACCACTGAACTGCGCCTTAATGCAGAGAATGCAAAGCCAGTAAAACCACACGATGAGTCCGTCTGCTGCCATTTCACAGATGTGGGGAAAAACAACACAGATTGTGATCACCTGACACAACTTCCCCACAATACCGTGGGGTATATTCACTGAACAATGGCTTGTGATCAATTTTGCAAAACGAGGCCACGTGAGAAAGCAAAAAAAAAAAAAAATCCTGTCTCCAAGTCCATAATTAGGTCAAATACTACTACAGAGAGAAGAGAAATCTCTAATTTAGACATAAATAGCCAAACTGGATAAGTCATGTTTTCAGTTTGGCTATTTTGGGATAAAATGTGAAATACATGTTTGATTCCCAGAAATCATGCGTTAGTCAATAATCTCGTTAGCGAGCAGTAAAATTAAAACTTTCAGGTGTTGCTTAACGCATGAATAGTAGAAAGGGCTTCATTAGCTACATTGTGAAACCACTGGGTTATTAATACAACGCGCTCATTCATAGAGCATTAGCTTAGTTACGTTTGGCATTTGCGTGGTGTGAGCTATGTTGACTCTCCATTGCTGTAAGTCATTAACAAAATCACAACAAGATCCCCCACATTAAATTGTGATTTTTATTTTTTACTTTTCTGGGGTCACACCTTTTTTGGGAGTGCTTTAATTACCTTCCCTGCCCTTGCTGGTCATGTACATAATTTAAAGGTAAACCACATTGCCCAAAAATAGATTCATTGTTTAGTAAATATAGTGAAAGCTGACATGCATTTAATTAACCCCTTAAGGACTGAGCCAAATGTACACGTTGTGAACGTAAGCAAAACCTGGCATTTGCGCTACATGTCTGTCCAACCGTAATTCACCTCTTTCATATTAAATGCACCCCCTTATTATATCATTTTATTCAGGGGAAACAGGGCTTTCATTTAATATCAAATATTTAGCTATGAAACATAATTTTATATGAAAAAAATGGGAGAAAATAAGAAATGTTATTTTTTTAGTTCTACATGACATTTTAACGGTCAATGTCATAATACGGTTTGCTTTTACTGCAATAAAATACACATATTTGTCTTCAGCAAAGTCTCACGTATAAAACAGTACCCCCTATGTACAGGTTTTATGGGAAGTTACAGGGTCAAATATAGCACGTTACATTTGAAATTGAAATTCGCCACATTGGTTACGTTGCCCAGGATTGAAATTTACACCCATAATGGTATTGCAAATGGGGTATGTCCAGTCTTTTTTAGTAGCCATTTGGTCACAAACACTGGCCAACGTTAGCGTTAATATTTGTTTGTGTGTGAAAAAAGTCACAAACACTGGCCAAAATTGGTGTTTTCTGCAAAGTGGCTACCAAAAAAGACTGGACATACCCCATTTGCAATACCTTGGGTTGTCTACTATTGCAAATGGTATGCCATCATAGGGGTAATTTTCATTCTTGGGCTACCATAGGGTCTGGAGTTTCCCTTTAACTTTTTTGAATAGAGGATTTGGGATTTAATTGTAAAAGTGTGATAATCTAAACTTTATTATTTGCAAAGAATGGTGGGTCAGAATTTGCTCAGTGGTCACATCGATCAATAGAGGAAAAAAAAGTATGTATAAGAAAAAATAAGAAATACATATATTTATTATATCTACAGTCTACATTCACTTTTAGGTTGCTCGTAGTGGGTAACACAAGTTATTTGACCACAAGTTTAGAAAAACAGGTATTCATAACAGGAGAGTTTCAAACTGCAAACTAAACCACATAGCATTTCCTTCCAAGAAAAAAAAAAAAATATATACAAAAGAATTTTAAGACACGGCAACAAATTGCCAACATAAACTGCCATGGCTTGTGGTCACACAATACAAGATCTAGGTCCAGTCACTCAGAACAACATACAATTTCCCATGTTTTGAGACTATCCATACAGACTCACAGGCATCTCAATTTAAAAGGGACACTCCACACACAAAGTTTTACAAAAGTGCAGAATTCAGTAGAAATCTGCACTGTTATATTTGGGGCAGAAATTGCAAATTTGGGGCTCAAAGGCTTCTTTGATTGGAGCATTCCCTGCACGGACTGAAAATGGTGAGGGCATGAAACGGCTGCAGACAGGAAATCTGCAGATTTTTATTTAATTTTTAGATATGCATGTTTTCATTCGGGGTATATGTACTAAAAATTGTTGAAAAATGAAATGGCATGTTCCTTTAAGATACCAAATCACACATGGATGGCGAGTACCTGAAAAGACTGAGAAATTCCAGGATATTTAAATCACTAAAAACATTTTCTAAAGTGTATGAGCATTCCACCAGCATCATGCTCAACCTTGGGCCTATAGATTTTAAACAAACAAACAAAAAAAAATACGTCACTTTATACATTTAATTTTGGCACCATGACAGACACGTTTTATTGCCTGTGGACTAACCAATCACAATTTTCAAGCGGTCCAAAGCAGGAACCAAAATGGGAATATTTTTGCCTAATCTAATGAAGGGAAAAACAAACAAACAAACAAAAAAAAACATGAACAGTAGGGGGCTAACCGCTTTGCAAAAACATCCATAACACATTTCTCACTCATTCCTCATCCGCACATAATAAAGACAGTGACATATTTAAGGAATTTAGAAAATATACCTTACTAGCCAGCGGAATTGTATTGAAGTGCAAGCTTTCGAGATTAATGACCTCTGCTCTTATCTTCAAGTAGCATATAACAGTGATAAATACACCTCAATAGCTCAAAATTCCTTGGCGATTAATCACCAGCCTTTTGTGGAAATCGCCAGTCATTTGTTTGAGAAACCGACATTGTCAACATTATCAGTCCACATGTGCATGTATAATAAAAATCACAATTATATTGCATATACACAAATATAAATTCTACAGACAGGCAATGTGTAGATTTCTTGACTCAATGCTTTCCCCTGGGGATTTCACGGACACTGGATGCCCTCATGCAGAGCTTGAGCACGTCCAGTATCAGTTAAGTGACCTTAAATCCCGGAAGCGCCTCTAGTGGCTGTCTGGTAGAGGGCCACTAGACGCTGTTGTCCTGTAAACTTTGCAGTTTCTCTAAAACTGAAATGTTTTACATTGCAAGACTAAGGACAATAGGGACACTGTACCCAAATCACTTCAATGAGCTAAAGTTGTCTGGGTGCCTATAGTGTCCCTTTAATATACATATAAGCTTCATGGGCTACAGTTAATTATGACGCCTTGCCTTCCAACATTGCATTGATAAAATTCACTAAAATACAATAAACGGATAGGTAATAAACCCTCTCTTCAGTATAAGAACAGTAGGGTGTTCGCCATCAGTTTTTAAGAATAAGAATGTCTCACCAAAAACAGCAATGGTCAATTATGCGACTATTTCAATATATCTTAAGTGAGAAAATATTTGATAAATAAATAGGTTCTGTGTAGAAGAGAAGCAAAGTACCCCACACTCGTGTTGTCACGCGTCAATACAATGTGGTCTGCATTGGCGAAACACTGAAAAAGAAATACTGCCTAGGTTAGTTGAAAATGCCATAAACCTACCAGCAAGTGCCCGTTATCAAACACCTAAACACGGGAACCCTGGTGGGTCTCGAAGATAAAGAAGGAGAGATGTTTGCATTTTGTTACTGCTCCCCAGAGACCCTGCATCGTAACTCAACTGTAGTAAGCCACAAGAGCAAGGTAAAAATAGCAAGAACTATACACCTCCTGAATGAGAAGCAACAGACGGACTACAGACATGGCTAGTCACCTGGAAGACTGAGGACTTCTAAAAGTCAACGGTAGGAAGAAATTCACGCTGCGGCTTATTACACGCAAGCATGACAACGGTATATAAAGGCATAATCAAAACCTGATATTTGGTCCAAAACGTTGCCAAATTCTCTTTGGTGACCGCGAACGTAGCAGCTTTAATTTGATCTATATTTCTTTTCCCTATAGTTAGCATTCTTGGAAAAACGTAGAGAAAAATAAATACACAATTTCGGGATCTAGCTTTTTATTTTAAAATCTACAAAATTACTGAAACCGAGCACTTATGTATCAAGAGAGAATTTCTGAATATCGGGGACAGTTGTTGGCAGCAAGGCTACCCAGCACCTGGAATATGACAAATACGCACGCACACAATTTAGAATGAGATTTTGTGACGTCACTCTTGGACTCCAACCAGCACAGCCCACAAAACACAAGCAAAGCCAGGCTTGTTCTATATTGAGCAAAAAATTGTCTTCACGGCACAGATGCAGTCTAGAGATCGGGCCAAGAATTCCAGGGAAGAAATGTGCCATGTAAACCAGAGTATCTTGCAAAACATAGAACACCGAGTCAAAAGAGCTCGCAGACACAACTGCCTACAGGAACGCAATGGGTTAGTCATCACAGAGCCTCCATTTTGTGGCATATTAACAAACAGCTGAAAATTTAAATGGATTGATTTTATTTTTTCTTACTATTAAAAATCCATAATTATAAAAAAGTGTCCATTTAACAGAGAACCTGCCAAAGAATTGATTTACAGGGAGAGCATAAGGGACCTCCCCACAAGAAGTCCTCCTTGGCCCACGGCGCATGTGCTGTGGTTACTATGACAACTCTCCAGCCAATGCCACTAGGGTCGATTAGGGAGTGTAGGAACGGATTAAGTGACGGTTCCATGTTGGCATCATGGAGGAGCCTTTCCCAAGCAGGGCAAAACGGTGAGGACGCAAGGCATACCAGAGGTGGGAGTTACATAAGAGGACATCGCTGAGTATATGCAGGCGAAGAGGGGGAAGGGGAGGGGAATTTATCAGACAATCACTGATTTTGTCCCAAAAACTATCCATCCTACTTTTATCAGAAAATGATACGTAGAGCCTGCACGCAGCTGTTTAATAAACCACTCAGCAAAGAAATAGCAGTTACTTAATAGATTTCATAATTGCAAATTTACAAATTCAGAATTCAAAGTATGTTTCAAAATATATGCGTCTCTGTGATTGGCTGTTTGATGTAGAGGCAGCCAATGACATTATGAAAATTATGGAAATTTGTATTAGTTTGGCAATTTTGGCATTGAATTTGACATTCCCTTTGTATTCCAGACAATTCTTACTTCAGTAAATAACCCTGTAAGACATTCATTTACTCAGCAGGGTAAAATAAAAAAATAAATATGGTGCTCAATTTTAGTCTGGTTTTCTGGGACTTTTCCTTGGGATCTGGACTGCCCGTATGGGTTGGACCAGTCTAATATGCTTTAGATAGGTTCTCTCTGTAATGGCACAAGATGAGCTAAAACCAGCTTGAGATCTGAGCGGGGACCCACCGAAGGGCATGCTATTTCAGATGCTGTCCGTTCTCAGTACACTCTTGCGCCTTGTTTTTTGCTCTCGAAAATACAATTCTTAAGGGGACCCTATAAGTATCCAGAAACACTACAGCTTAATTTAGTGACTCTGGTGTCTATAACCTGTCCCTGTATGTTTTTCAATGTAAGCTCTGCTTTTTCAGAGAAAAGGCAGTGTTTAACTTGCTGCCTAGTAACACCTCTATTGGCAGTCACTCCAATAGGCACTAAAGTGTCTCCTATTTCAGTGCTGCACAGTATGCAGCACCTACATTCAGTGTGGAGGCGCCGCTGAAGTTCCCCATAGAGATGCATGAAAGTAATTACAGTTCACTTCCTCACGGTACACAGATCGCTACACGGGGATTGAGATAGGAGGAAGAGGAGGGAACAGGCTGACCAATCCCAGGAGCCAGGGCAAAATTCTTAGTCGCTATAGCGACTGATTTGTCGAGCCCTGACTTACCTGGTGGTTCCAAAATGGCTGATATCCTTGATTGTGCTGAGCGGGACTTACCAAAGACATGTGACGGACTGTGTTGGTCTTCTTGGCTGAAGTGGGCTATCAATTCTACACCCAATTTATCACAATAATCTTCATTGCCAGGTTCTGACTAACAGAGTAGGCGGCTATGGGGGGGGGGGGGGGTCTCAGGGCCCCCATCGCTTGATATTTAAGGGCACAATGGCACTGGATGGGAGAGACTTTCTTCAGGCAGCAGGCAATTAGTGTAATTTGACCCCTGCACTGGTTTCAAACCCGGAAAGCCCAGAAGCGACGGCGGGAACGCCAAGCTATGACTTGACATAGGTTTGTACTCAGTATTGATCTAGGACATCTCAGAACAACAGGATCGCTCTGACTGGGGAGCATGGTGCTCCTGTCTGTAAACAAACCTGGAGGCTGGTTGGAACTTTCCTGCAACTTCTGAAAGCCATGGACCCAGTGACATGGAGACAACAGGCTTTTATCAGCTCTCAACCTCCTGTCTACCCAGTTATCCTTCGAAAGGAATTGGATAGACTTTCAGGACACTTCCTCTGCACACAGTTTTTGGTGTTGAGATTTTTCTTTGAACTAGTTTTATCTCAATTTGTTTATTATCTTTTTGCCATCTAAATCAATGATTTATTGAGCCTGTGAGAAAAGATTAGAATGATCTGTAGTCAGCATCTTGCTCGATTAGCGAATATACAAGGGTTCTTTATATCAAAAACACACTTACACCAATACTAGTTCTGCTACCAGTTAATCGACCTGAAAAAAGGAGATAGGGTTGCACTCAATCACATCAATTTAAACACAGGGTGCTACTGGGCAAGGGTCAGCAAAAAAAAACCCAAGAAATGTATGCATATAGAAAGAATCCCAGGCACTCACTGTGATTGTTCTTCAAGCAGGTTTATTGCAACGTTTCGACCTCAATGAGGTCTTTTTCAAGCTGGAAAAAGACCTCATTGAGGTCGAAACGTTGCAATAAACCTGCTTGAAGAACAATCACAGTGAGTGCCTGGGATTCTTTCTATATGTATACCAGTTAATCGACCAACTTGGTAATACTTAAAAATGAGATGTCTATCAACCAGAATTAAGTGACATAGTTAACTATGCTGATATATACTGGTCAAACATTTTTTTTGTATCGTGCTATTATCTCAATAAAACCACGATTGACAAAAAACAAAAACCAGACATTCTAAGCACCACAACCACTACAAAACCAACCCACCCCCACTGCTCACAGCTCATCACTGCAATTGGACTGATTTGTACAACAATTCTGTCAAACAGTTCAAAAACAGATTGGAGGCCATCATACAATAGGTGTTAAAGTGCTTAGAGTATCCCATTCCCAGTAATGAGAATTATAGGCGTAGCATATATTTGGATTCCATTACAGCCTATTATTTCTGCCGTGAAAGAGTCTACATAATAAACCAACCACTAGAGACGAATGACAGTATGCGCAGTGCTAAACAATGACTTAACACCACATTACGAACAAGAAAAGTGAATAATCATTCACAAGAAATTCAAATACTATTTTAAATGTGGGTGAACAGAAATTAAGTAATCCAAATAAAAATAGGGAAGAGTTTAAAAAAAAAAAAAAAAAGCCACAAAACACCAAACAGTGCACCTTCTTGAAGTGCATTTAGTGGTGTTGCTGGTATGTTGCATTTCGCACTAAATGTGACATGACATATGGTCTGCCCTTCATAGATGTGAAAGAGCCACTCACGTCCAGACTGCAAAATTTCCAGTTACCTTTCGAAGTACTGCCGACACACGTTAAATATCATTATTACCACGGCCACAATATTATATAGTCAGTGCCCCTCCTCTAGGCTGCGGTTTCAGACAAACTGAATGCTGTCTGTAGAATACCCAGGTAACACAGCAGCTCACACTGGAGAGGGCAGCTAAACAGCATTAACAATCCTAAAAACAAACACTCGAAATTAAATGCCTATTGACACAACTATGCAAAGTAGTGACCTGTAATCAAACTGAGATAACGAAAGCTTTTGGTGCTTAGAATGTCCCTTTAAATGGAACCCACAGTCCTCAAAACAACTTTACTCTCTAAAAAGAGCAAACAATTCCATACATTGTGCTAGCAGTTTTCCTAACTGTATAGACTGGGAGAAAAACTGAATTAAAAGAGGTTCTCTCGCATTTGCCTCTCAATTCACCGGCAGACACTCATTGCATGCGCTAGCTAGAGGTATAGGAACGGAGTGGCGTGACATCACTCCATTCAGAGGTCGGCGTTACTGATAATGTTGGCCAAATCGGTGATCGTCCAAGGAGGAGTGCGGGCAAACCAGAGTAGCAGAGGAGGAGCTGGGGTTGAAGCTTGCTAATGTGATCACGGCAGAGGAGCCTAGACCAAGGTAAGTGGCTGTAGGTTCCCTTTACCAATCTAAGGTTTACTCAATAATCAGTGAATATATAGTGAATTGAAAATGCAGCATTCATGCTAAAAATAACCATGTTGGGGGACTGGATTATAATATGGTAAGTGGATCTCTCAAAAATGTACATTGCATGCATCATGTATTTTTCTGTGGTCTAGAATGTATTCAATGCAATGGGGTAGATGGGTGAGGTTCACTTTAACACTGATCGGAGGGAGAGCGTGCCTGAGGATCCAGGCACTGTAACCGGTTTAATAAGATTACAGTAAATGGTTATAGTGCTACAATGTTTCTTTAAAAGGAAAACTGTACATGATTTAGGTTACACACACAAACTGCACCTATTTAAACAAAAAAGGAACTTTTTTTATATTTACAAAAAAAAAAAAAAAAAAAAAAAAACATACGCATTTACATCCTAGATCAATTATAATAAAATTCAGAAATAAATGTAAGAAAAGTTTATTATGAAATAAACTTGCCTTCCAATTCCCTGGTTAATTCCCAATGAGTGGTTTACCATATAAATCATATTTACTATAATATGGACACAGTGCATTCAGCATTCCTGTAGTGATAGGAAAACATTACTTTTCCTTTCTTATTAAATTGTGTGGATGATTTCTGTTAAAATATTCTAACGTAAGATTTGGAATTTAAAAGCCTGCCCCCTGATGAAACAAAGAGGGCAACACCCAATCCAGCCTCTAAGCAGAACTTTATTCAAATTTAGAAAAAGTGAAGCCAAGTAACTGGAGTTTTGTACAGGATAACATGAGCCCAAACTAATCTGGCACACACAGGCCTCAAAACACCACAGGCATGAACCTAACTGCACAGTATAGAGCAGGGGTGGTGAAAACCAGACTCCCTGCTGTTTTATAGCTACAACTCCCATCATGCTTTGGAAGCCTTAAGAGAACAGCTGGGTATCCATCTTCTGGGCGGCCTTGCATTAGAGCTTTGTAACAGTCAAGCATTTAATGCTATGAACAATTAAAATTCCATCCATTACAAAGCAAAGTTAGCCGTTATACAGGACAGAAATCGACGTAAAGTTAGCAAGTGCTTAAAATAGTATTAGTAAATATTCAATTTCATTATTTTTTAGATAAAATTAGGAAAACAGCATAGAGATAAAGTATTGGCAATAGTTTGTACTAGACTACAATTACCAGGCCTATATGTAAGGGCAACTGGAGCTGCAAGTTTGTATTTATTAAATAATAATAAAAAAAAAGTTAACTAGAAATATAATTAACTAATACTTTGACACACATCTATCTCTCTCTCTCTCTCACATACACACATAAGTACCAAAATAAGAAATGTAGATCACAAAAATCTTGAGTGGCAAATTAAACCAGCGCCAGCCGCTTACACAATTTCATATGTTTTTTTATTACAAAAGTACATTTTTGGTACTAGGTCTCCCATAGTGGAGTGAAATCCACTGTAAGATGTTCAGGTTTCACCGAGAAACACAAGGCAAGGTGGCATGTACATTCACATGGCAACATCATAAACCTCTTACTGGCTGTAAAACTAGTAAGAAACAGAAAATCAAAAAGTCACACGAAAAGCTACCCATTAAAAACTGTTTGTGTGGCCCTTTGGGTATGGATCATACAATGTAACAGTTAGCGTGGCCCTTTGGGTATGGATCATACAATGTAACAGTTAGCGTGGCCCTTTGGGTATGGATCATACAATGTAACAGTTAGCGTGGCCCTTTGGGTATGGATCATACAATGTAACAGTTAGCGTGGCCCTTTGGGTATGGATCATACAATGTAACAGTTAGCGTGGCCCTTTGGGTATGGATCATACAATGCAACAGTTAGCGTGACCCTTTGGGTATGGATCATACAATGTAACAGTTAGCGTGGCCCTTTGGGTATGGATCATACAATGTAACAGTTAGCGTGGCCCTTTGGGTATGGATCATACAATGTAACAGTTAGCGTGGCCCTTTGGGTATGGATCATACAATGTAACAGTTAGCGTGGCCCTTTGGGTATAGATCATAGAATGTAACAGTTAGCGTGACCCTTTGGGTATAGATCATAGAATGTAACAGTTAGCGTGGCCCTTTGGGTATGGATCATACAATGTAACAGTTAGCGTGGCCCTTTGGGTATGGATCATAGAATGTAACAGTTAGCGTGGCCCTTTGGGTATAGATCATAGAATGTAACAGTTAGCGTGACCCTTTGGGTATAGATCATAGAATGTAACAGTTAGCGTGGCCCTTTGGGTATGGATCATACAATGTAACAGTTAGCGTGGCCCTTTGGGTATGGATCATAGAATGTAACAGTTAGCGTGGCCCTTTGGGTATGGATCATACAATGTAACAGTTAGCGTGGCCCTTTGGGTATGGATCATACAATGTATGGATCATACAATGTGTATAGTGGTTTTCCCCAGCCATGGTAAAGAGTAAACCATAAGACTGATGCCACCATTCTCATATAAAAGTAAATACCCCAAAACTAGTTCACCAAATCCATTGATACGCTTTGCAGTTACACCAAATAATTCTTTTTTTTTTAACGCACAATTTCAAGCTACACTATCCAAGCAGTGACTATAGTAGTGTTGGAAAAATGTTCCAAATTTTCATTATTCAGCCTTCATATATATGGACTACAATAATCCCCTCACTTTCAAAATAGTTATTGTTTCATCTCTGCACTTCCTGGGTTTTTTTCTGGGTCCTTAACCAATATTGCATTAAGAGCGCCAGCAATTTATTATTGCATACATGGTTAACCATTTCTATAAATGACAACAGCAAGAGTCAGCTAATCACCAGGGATTAGTGCTAACATATTACATGAATTCACCAATATGGAATTCAACAGGTCTGAATAATGAGATTTACCACTTTAGTGTAACATTACACAGCAACCTATAGAACTATCGCATACATCCAAGTTAGTCAAGTCGAAAACAAATCTTACTAAATGTTTGGATTTCCACAAGCGAAAACAAACAAAATAACTGTTAGCCAGGAAATAGCTACAAACAGCCTCTCAGGATTTCAAGTAAAATACCCCCAAGTGAACTTTTGAGCAAATCACATATTCACTTCCTAAACACCCCCCCTGCCTCCCCTTCACAAAAAATATCAATCTCAAACAAAGCTGCAAGAAAATGGAAGTGGGTGTGTAAAAGTAAATTCATATTTTACAGTAGCCACACCAGATGTGCTGTGAAACCAGGCTGGCCAAGCAGATTTAAAGGCAACAAAGTGGCTATCCCCGAAGGGGGTTTATTTTATCTTTGTATTTCAGAGTTAACATATTGCGTAGGACATCTGAAAAGCACATGATCAGCATTTTGCAGTTGCCTAACAATAGTGGTGCCAAGCTCTTTTGATTGTGGTTGAGAAAAGTTGTGTATAAAGGGTAGGGGGAGCCACACTGGGGATATATATGTAAAGAGCGGTTCTGGAGCGAAGTTCTAAATAAGAACCAACCAGCATGAGCATGGCATTGGTTTCCATGGCGACTGCTCCACTTTTAGAACTTTACCCTAGAATTACTGTATACTTAACCCCATGTGATCAGTAATGATTTAGGACAGAGTTCACATACAGCAGTGTGTCCTGCTGCAGAACCTCTTGATCTCATGGTCTGTACCACCTCCTAGTCGCCATTCACAGCAGGCAATCAGAACGTGTATTTGGAGTTCTGCAAAGAGGTTCTGCGGCAGCAGTCTGTTTAGAAGATCACTCAGTGGGATGAGTCTGTGGAGGTTTTTACACCCCTCCTTGTTTACAGAGTTTAAACAGAGGCCTAATAGTGAATTTACCCTAATCACAGAAGGTGGGAGGCTGCCCCTGATGGTGTTTTGCGCCGCTCTCTCTCTCCCTCTCCCTGCAGTCAGGAGGGGGGAGGGAAGGAACCACCGCGTCATGGCTACAGCAGCCACATCACTGCAAATAGCCCCATGGATCAGAACCCCAATGAGGGCACAGCCATGAAAGTGAGCAAGTTAAAACTTCACCGTGGGGCAACCCAGGAATAAACAGCGAGCTAAACACCCACAGCCCCCCATAGCGCCCACAAAATCCGCAAACAATCAGCTCTCACACGCACCCTACAGCCTCTACGTAACGCCCTGTCGAAAGCGGACGCCATATTTTCTGTTGCTTATGTCGACATAGGGAAACGTAGACATGTTATTAAGGTCTCCTCATGCAAGCCCCCTGTTTGCAATCCCACCCAAACTTACACCCGATCCAGTACAAAAGAAGGGGGGAGAAAAATCCCTGATCCACCCACGCCTCCCACCAGAGGCTCCTTCTACCCCCCTCCCTCCAGTGATCCACAAAACACGCGGGAGCTACTAAAGTTAACATGGGAGAATGGAATAAATGAATTAACCCAATACATGCTTTTTACCTCTTATAACCGCTCTTTGATGTGGCTGTGAAACAGTAGTTAATAATAAATTTAGAAAAAATAAAATAAACAAACCCCGCGGTGTCGGTGGATGAATCCCAGGCAGACGCAGCCGCTCGGCTTTGCTGGGTTGTTTGTGCGTCAATGTCGAAGTTTCTTACCTGCGGCCAGGTCTTGGAACGCGATGACGTGCTTTGGAACGTTGGCAAACAGTGTTGCTACAATGTTTCTCTTGATGAAGTCACAACAGAACGCTGGGAAACGCAACATTCGATCGGCACCCCCCCACCCCCAAACAGCACAACGGCGAAAAAAAAAGAATCCTCGATCAGTGGGGAATCTACGCCAAAACCCACATGATCTCTAACGTCAGCATGCGTATTTGCATACGATACCACCCGCACTTCACCCTGGATCGCAGCTCACTTCTTGCGCAAAGTTGCGCACTGGCCATTTGCATAAAGCTTCCATTGTAGGAGAGAGGCCCCCGCTGGTCACAAAGCGCCCCTCAGAGCCAGTGAGGTTTTTTTTTTTTTTCCTTTTGTAATTTGTAATTGATCTGGTAGTTAATACGCAGCGCAATAAGAGTCCATTGCCTCTATTCAAATAATGAAGTCAGTGGAGAAAGAAGTGAGAGGCTCCGCAGGCCAATGCAATACCCATTTTCTTTATGAAAAAGTTCAAGGTGTCACTGATGAGCGCTTGCAAACTGTTGATCGTGACCACGTGTGCTGTAAGCTGTAGAAATCGGTTTGAAATAAGTCAGAAGGCAGGATTCATACACTGGGTTTGTGTGATCACATGCTACAGTATTCCCCTTGTTGTCAACAGTGTAAACAGTCAAACAACTGTTTGTTAAAGGAGACACAACATTGCATTTGGCACTATTCAGAGCTTTCCTGGCAGGAAGGGGTTAATGTGCATGTACTTCATTATCTTGGGTAAGGCAGCTTGTGGAAATTAGGTCATAGCAGAGGGTTTCCATTTATAATGACTCAGGCTATGAGAGACAGCATAGGATGCTGTAATGCCAGGACAAAAAGTGGAGTTTTCTAAATAAGCACTTTGTATAAAAAAAAAAGCTTCCATGGCTACATCTCAGCATAGGAGCAAGGTCCTCTCTACCTTTTGTATTGTCTGTGTATATTGTATGTTCTCCCTTAATTGTACAGCGCTGCGGAATATGTTGGCTCTTTATAAATGCCAGTAATAACTAGATACATTTGTACTGATAGGATATGGGATTTTGTGAAGAGGGATGAATCATTCCTTGCACAGCCTAGTTTAGCCATCCCCCAGGAGAGTTTGGTGCAGTCACTAGAGACTGCCATATGCCTGGTGGCAGTTGGAATTTTCCAGAAAATTGCAGCTGGAGAGCAGGGGCTTTCTATTCAGTTACAGTGATTTCTTTCGACTTGTGAATTGGATCGTATTTACTGAAGGGTGGTGAATGTGATTTCATGCACTGTTTTAGGATGGAGATAAAATAATATCATTAACACGTTTTTCCACAGCACAATGGTGATCTAAATAACGAGCGGGAAACATGAGCACAAGGTGAAAATTGCCCTCCTTTGGGACTCTCCAATAACCATAACCACTCTAGTATCTATGGTGATGAAAGCTATGGGTGCAGTGATGCAAAAACTCTAAAAACACACTTCTTTAGAGAAGCCTATCAGCTCTCCCTTTAACTCATCATCCCCCACAGCCTTCCTCTACCATCTCCTATGCTGCCTCTTACCAGACATCCCTCCTATCCTCGGGTGCATTCAAATCTCTTGATTCCTCTACTTCCCTTTGTGTATTTGTCCCCTATATATTTAGATTGTTAGCTTGTTTAGGCAGGGTCCGTTTCACCTATCGTTCCCATATATCATACATGTTTAATATTAAATATATGTCTTGTTTCTTATGCTACAGCGTTGTAAAATATGTTGATGCTATATAATTATCTGTAATTGTAGTCCGATTTTTGTCACGTTGTTTTCAATCAGTTTGACAAAAAAAAGAGTATTCTGTTAAAGGGACTCTCCAGTGCCAGGAAAACAAACTGTTTTCCTGGCACTGCAGGTCCCCTCTCCCTCCCACCCCCCATTCCAGGTTGCTGAAGGGGTTAAAACCCCTTCAGTGACTTACCTGTATCCAGCGCCAATGTCCCTCGGCGCTGGTTCAGGGTCCGCCCACGCTCCTCCTCTGCCGATGTCATCCGGTGTGGGAGACCTATTGAGCATGCGCGTCCGACGCCAGGGGATTCCTAATGCATTAGACCTTCCCATAGGAAAGCATTGAATAATGCTTTCAATGCTTTCCTATGGGGATTTCAGCGACGCTGGAGGTCCTTACATAGCATGAGGACGTCCAGCGACGTTTTAGCACACTTTTCATGTGCTATAAACACGGAAGTTTCATCTAATGGCTGTCTAGTAGACAGCCACTAGAGGAGGACTTAACCCTGCAAGGTAAATATTGCAGTTGATGAAACCTGCAATAATTACACTTGCAGGGTTAAGGGTAGTGGGAGTTGGCACCCAGACCACTCCAATGGGCAGAGGTGGGTGCCTGGAGTGTCCCTTTAAACCAAAAGCCCCACCCATCTGTGAGGTTATACTGCCAAAATATCACTTTATATCTGATGCCTAAATCACAGTCCTGACCATGCTTTTGTTTGTGAATGGTTTCTGAATTTTGGGCCGTATGTGTTTAACACAATATCCAACAATGATTAAAACATTTTCTGCCAGTATTGTCGCAGCAGTCTGAAATTATTATTATTGTTGGCATTTATATCATGCCAATGTATTCCACAGCGCTTTGCAATAGACATCATTATCATAATGAATATCCTATTCATCGTGCCCTAAAATAAGACCTTATTGGAATTCGATACATAGAGTAATTAAAACTGTTGACAATTCAACTGATAATTTGACACCAGAGCTTTGTCTTTTTAAGCGAATTCCCATAAATTTACCAAACTATAATAAAATTATACTAGGCCATATTCTAATTTCCATAACGACAATTATCAGCCGACACTGGAAAGCTATTACAACACCACACATAAATGAGGTCATAGAATACATACATATTTGAAAATAGACTAGCTTTCCGCTTAACAACAGCGAAAAATTACATTTTTAAACAAGAGTGGCTTTTATGGGAAGAAAACATCAGAATCAATTCTAATCTTATTACGTAGTTCGTTCTTGACCGGATGATGATTGCTAATATGTGGTGTATATTTGATTGTATATAATAATATAATATATATAAACTGATAAGTTATTACTCGTATCCCACTGGTTCATTGTATTTATAGAGTTTATCCCCTGTTTTTTAAATGGGATTTTCTGTAATAATATTTTTGTGTCTTATTGTACAAATTTATACATAGTTATTTGAAAAAATGTCAATAAAAATATTTGAATAAGAAATCATTATCATAAGCTTTCTAACTGTTCTGATTTTGGCAGGGCGGTCCCTATTTTAGGGTCTTGCCTCGCCGTGTTTTTTCAGAAACAGAGACACTTACCAGTACACGTGGATATAAACCTTGATTTATAACCAGAACTTAAAAAAATACAGTTCTACAAGTTAGACAAGGAAGGATTAGGGGGGGGGGATGAGTAAAAAAATATCCTTCCATATAGCACTTATCTCACCATTGTTCATAAAGCAGGGTTGCATAACTTTATTAAATGATCATAATTGCACACAGAAGTGAATTGGTGAATAAATGGATTTAAAGGGAACCCCCCAGACCCCTAAAGTACTTCAGCTTGCTGAAATGCTTTATGTGTCAAGGGTGTGGTTTTTGTTTTCATTAACAAAAAAGTGCAGTTTTTAATAGAAATTGGCACTTAACCCCTTAAGGACTGAGCCAAATGTACACGTTGTGATCAAAACAAAACGTAAACAAAAACTTGAATTTGC
Organism: Pelobates fuscus; assembly: GCF_036172605.1. NCBI lineage: Eukaryota > Metazoa > Chordata > Amphibia > Anura > Pelobatidae > Pelobates > Pelobates fuscus. The sequence continues at coordinate 37,568,162 of NC_086320.1, forward strand.
GCTATATGTCTGTTCAAATGTAATTCACCTCTTTCATATTATGTGCACTTATTATATATCATTTTATTCAGGGGAAACAGGGCTTTCATTTAACATCAAATATTTAGGTATAAAACATAATTTAATATGAATAAAATATTAAAAAAATGGGAGAAAATCCGAATTATTAAATTTCTTTTAGTTCTACGTGACATTTTTTTTTAAATTCTTTATATATGTTGACAGAGAAAACATGCATAGGTCGAGAATAGTTCGTAATTCACAACGATTGACATACACATAGTATACAGGGTACAGTAGTTTGTCCAAAGTATAACCATGTGGCGGATGACTGCCTAAGAGTCTCCACCATTACCCCCTAAACGTATATTTTAGATACTGCAATACTCCCTGGCATAGTGAGCTACGATCTGTCAACTTTAGGTTTGAGAGTTATCAACGAAGAAAAAACAAAGAAATGTAGTAACATATGTATCTTGGCTGTTGAACAAGTACATACACGATGTAGGAGTGTGTCCACCAACTGCCGGAATCCCTCTCATCCGATAATGTGTTATGTAAAGGGTTGCTTTGTATGTTAGAGTTAAAGAATCTACCATGGGTTTTCCACCCTTCGGTGTCTTGAGGGCCCGTGGAATCTCCCATTGTGGGCATCAGTGCGCGCTCTACCTATTGCCGGCAGCTGGCAGGGACCCTTGAGGGCTTTGGTGTGTGCCCCATTAGTCTCCCCTAAGCTTTAAATCGTGTTATGGGTGTACCTCTCCCTACTCCCTCTGGGAGACAAATGTTACACATAGAAGAAGATATATAAAAGAGATAGAAAGGTGTTGAAATATAGTAAGAAAGAGGGGGGGGGAGGGGGGGTGAGGAGCATCTTCCGTTTGTTTACCTATCTTGTGGTCCCTTGGCTTACCAGGTGTTTTAACTCAAGGGGCTATCTTCCCATGGTGCCCATATTTTCTGGAAACGTTTTTGAGTTCCCCTAACTCTTGCTGTCAGGTCGTCCATCATGTGTACTTCCCTAATTCTATTAATGACTCCTGCAATCGGTGGGGTGGTCTGTTTAAGCCAATCCGCTGCCACTGCTCTCCTGGCTGCTAGAGTTATTTTATGAATGAGTTTTTGTTCGTGTCTAGTCCACCCGTCTATTGTTCTTCTGAGTAAGTATACCCATGGGTCTGGGGGGGGAGCCCTGTTCAGCACCTGGGCTAGTAGATCTCTAATTTGTTGCCAAAATCTTGCTATCAGGGGGCATTCCCACCTCATGTGGATACATGTCCCTTTTATTCCGCACCCTCTCCAACATACGTCAGTAGGGCTCTTTTTCATTTGATACAGTTTTACAGGAGTTGTGTACCAGCGAAGCATCGTCTTAATTGCTTGCTCCTGTATCGTTACGCAAACTGAGGATTTATGGTTGGCTTCCCAAATCTCCTGCCACTCTATCCCTTCCAGCTGCTCCCCCAGGTCCCTCTCCCATTGTTCCGTGTAAGCCAGCTCTCCCCCTTCGTTAGTTACTGAGCAGAGGTGGGCGTACAGCCGAGTTATCAGACCCGTAGGCATATGGTCCTGAATGCAAATTTGTTCGAAGAATGTCATGGGATTTTGGGCCGCCGCTCGGACCCACGGCAGTTTTACAAAATCTTTTATTTGGAGGTACCTGAAAAAATCGGCAGGAGTGAGATGGCCTCTTTGTTGTAAGGCGTTAAAGGTCACTATCTCTGAATCCTGCACCAACTGATGTATGCATTGCAGACCTATTCTCTCTAGGTTCCTAAAGTTGCGTGCTGCCATGCCCGGCGGGAATGCTCTATTTCGTAGAAACGGCATCAGAGGGGATGGGGCTGATGCCAGCCCGTGCCGCTGTTGGGCTCTGTCCCAGATATGTATAGAGTTCAAGATAGCTGGGCAAGTTGATCTAATGATTGGTCTATGTTCTTTGGGAACCCAAATGAGTAGCTGTGGAATGTCCGCACCCACCATCAGTGATTCCAAGTCCACCCATTTCCTCTCTCCGGGTCGTGAGTGCCATAAGGCTATTTGCGACAATTGTGTCGCCATGTAGTAGCCGTATAGGTTAGGCAATCCCAGCCCTCCCCTGTTATTTGGTCTGAGCAATATATGTCTCGAGATCCTATGGCGTTTGTTTTGCCACACGAAGTTCCCTATCGCCTGTTGCAGGGGCGCAAGATGCGTCTTGGAGAGATGTATGGGGAGAGATTGGAAATAAAATAATATCCTGGGTAGGATATTCATTTTGACCGCATGAATCCTCCCTATCCAGGAGATGGGTCTATCGTTCCAGGTCTCTAGTTCCCTGATGAGTTGTTTCATGAGTGGTGTATAATTCTGTGAATAGAGTTGGTCAGGGGCTGCTGTCAGTTTAATACCTAGATATTTAATCGACTGACGTTCTATACGTATATGGTGTGCCCTCTGGAGAGCTGTCAACTCCCCGACTGGAATCTCGATGGGGAGGGTGCTGGATTTGGTCATGTTAGCTTTGTATCCCGAAACAGCTCCATAGGCTTCCAGGACTCCTTGCAAGGCCCTCATTGAGTTAATGGGATCAGTGAGCGCCAAGAGCACATTATCCGCGTACGCCGACACCATGAATTCCCTGCCTCCCACACGAACACCCCGTATGTCCGGGTGTCGTCTAAGGGCCTGGAGTAGGGGTTCCAGGGAAAGTACAAATAGGAGCGGGGACAATGGGCACCCTTGTCTGGTGCCATTGTATAATCTGAACGGCTGTAGTGGGGCACCTGAGATTTTCACCTGTGCTCGCATGTTGGTATACATTGCTTTAATCAGAGTTAGAGCCTGCTCGGGGAATCCCATGTGGGACAGGAGTGTGAACAGGTATGTACATGTGACCCTGTCAAACGCTTTTTCAGCGTCTAATGAGACCAGCATGGTCTGTGTGTGTGTAACTTTCTGCTTCCAAATGATATCAATATTCCTACGGGTATTCTCAAACAACTGTCTGCCCTGCACAAATCCCACTTGATCTGCGTCTACCAATGTGGCTAAAAAAGGGTTCAGTCTTGTCGCCTGAATTTTTGCCAAGATTTTCATATCATGATTAATCAGTGAGATTGGCCTATAACTTCTCGGGATGCTCGGGTCTTTGTCAGGTTTAGGCAATAAAACAATGGTTGCTAGCGACATGTCCAAGTCTGGGGCGCCCCCTGCTCGAAAATCGTTAAAGAGGGCGGCTAAATGGGGAGCAAGCTCGTCTCTAAATTCCTTATAATAACTCCCGTCGAACACATCCGGTCCAGGGGCTTTATTCCCTTTCAGGGTAGCTATGGCCTGTGCCACCTCTTCTGTGGTGATTTCTGCCGCTAATGCTTCCACCCCTGCCTGTGCTAGCTTGGGCAACCCTATGTCTGCCAGGAATTGTTTTACCAGTGCCTCATCCCCCGCCGTCCGCGACTCTGATCCCGGTGAGTGATTATACAGGGATTTATAATAGTCCGTGAAGACCTCCACTATGTCTCGGGGACTAGTTTTAGTTGATCCGTCGTTATGTCTAATGGATGTAATGTGGCCCACTCTTTGTCTGGGTTTCAGGACTCTAGCTAAGAGTGTGTCCATTTTGTTCGCGTGTTTGTAGAAGGTCCTTTTGGACCACGTAATGGAGTTGGCGTATTGCCAACCTCAACACCCTCAGTCGACCTGCAGTTAGGTCGTCCGGACTGCTCTGGTGTTGTTGTTCTACCCTCTTCAGGTCGGTCGGGAGTCCCTCTAGTTTCTGGAATTTCAGTTTCTTTTTGGCCGTTGCTAATTTTATGAGCGTACCTCTAATGACTGTCTTGTGGGCCGCCCACACTGTCGCCAATGTCACGTCTGGGGTGATGTTGGTCTCGAAAAAACTGTTGAGCTCTGTTCTGATCTGGGTTGCTATAGTCTGATCTTTCAGTAGGGAGGCATTAAGTCTCCACGTCCACGGGGTCGCCTCGCTTAACCTCCCCAGTGTCAGTGATACGTCGGCATGATCCGACCAAGTGATGGACCCAATGTTCGTGCTAGTTATTCGTGGTAGGCTCCTATTGTTTACAAGGAACATGTCTATTCTGGAGTAGGATCCGTGTGGGGCCGAGAAGAACGTGTAATCCCTTGTACCCGGATGATGTGCCCTCCATGCGTCCACCAACCCTGACTCCGCCATAAATCGCTGTAGCAGTTTGTCTTGGCTACCCCTCCCCTGGGACCTCTGAATACTGCTGCCTACCCTCTTGTCTACTGCCGGGCTTGGCGTAGCGTTTAAGTTGCCCCCCACAATGACCATCCCGTGATGTAGGGTTTGGAGTTTGGTCTGCAACGACTCCCAGAAAGCTGCTTCTGGGTGGTTTGGTGCGTATACATTAATTAAATGGATATGTTGGGACAGCAAGGTGCCCGACACTATGACATATCGCCCCTCCGGGTCAGATTCGGTGGACAAGATTCTGATGGGGCAGCTGTTCCATATAAGGATCGCTACTCCGTTACGTTTGCGTAGAGTCCTGGCTTCATACGTTGATCTATAGGTGTGGTCCTTTAGTTTAAATTTAGCCTGTCTCGGTAAGTGCGTCTCTTGTATAAATCCTATGTCAGTTCTCTGAATAATAGACGCCGTTTAGTTGGGGAGTTTAGACCCTTTACATTCAGTGAAGTAATTTTAACAGCCATTAGTCCTCTCCGCTCGGTCTGCTACAGCTCGCGCCCACCTCTGCTCTCGCTGCGCCCCTCTCCGTTGTGTCCCCCCGCATCCCCCTCGGGATAATATAGGAACTAAGAAGGAAAAATATAAGGGAAAAGAGGGGAAATGAAAAAAGGAAAAAGGAAGAGAAGGTGGTGCACCTCCCCTTTACGCGCTGTTGTGCTTATGGTGACGGCAACCAGACATCACCAACTTCAAATACATCAATATACATATATGTAAATACCAATTCCCGAGATATTAGGTACCGAGCCCCCCCCCCCCCCCCCCACAAGGCGGTCAACATAAAAACAAAAAAAAAAAACAGTGGTTAAGCATGTAACAACGTGGTATTCTAACATTGCAGTAAAACAATCCCAAAGTGGGGATGCCTGCCTGACTCCTCACACTTCTGTCGCACTAGTACTATGCTCCCTGTCCCTCTCCTTTTTGTTTTTTAAAAAATTTTATGGCATGTTCGCCCAACCTTTTTTTTTTGTGTTGTTTTTTGAAATTTTTAAAATTTTTCCCCCTTTTTTGCCCTCCCCCTGCACCATATGATAGCTTTTGTGAATTCCTGCTCTTTGTTGGCCGTGCATCTACCACTCACTTTTGTATACATTATAGTTGCGTTCTAAGATGGTGGGGTCTTTTTAGTAATGCCATTGGGTGACCCAAATTCCCCTCTCCAGTGAAATGTGAAGTTACACCCGTGCCCAAGCCTATGTATACACATCAAAAATTGTGTAAAGTCTAAACGAGCGGTAAGTCTCCCCGCTGGTCAAAGGAGGTGATTATAGGCCCGCAGTAACAAAACTTCCTGAACTTGTAGGGTAAGTGGGGCTCTTAGGTAATCAGGGCCTTTCGGCCATTGTCCCTCTCATCCTCCTGCCCGCTGCAATGTGGTAATATGGCGACGTGCGCCTTCCCGCCAAGGAGATGCCAGTCCCCAGCATCTCCCTTCCGTGTGCCATTGACGGGGCCCCCGAGACCCCCTCCCAAACAACTCTGAGGCCCCCCCCCAACTTAAGTGCTAACCACAGTTACACAGAAGGCCTCCCAAAACTGTCCCGGCACCCCCCCTGGAAGGCCACGGTGTCCCCCGAGACCTCATACTGTACCCGGCTCAGAGGTCAGCGCCGTCGTACTCCCACCTCCTGCCACTCTGTCGGGAGAGTCTCCAGCTCGTGGGCTGTTGGCCACGTCTCCGGTAAGCCACCACTGGCAGTGATGCCCAGGGCATCCAGGAATCTCTTTGGCTCTCCACTGGGAGTTAGGGTGTGGGTTTTCCCCCCTTGAAACGCCATCAGCCGAAATGGGAACCCCCAGGCGTACTGTATATTCGCACTGCGTAGTGCCTCTGTGACAGGTCTCCACTCCCGCCGTCTCAGATGCTTGCTAGGGGCCAGGTCTTGGTAAACCTGGAGTTCCTTCCCCTCGTGTACCATTTTGACTTCCCTGCTCTTTCTCATCAGGGCTTCCTTGGTCTGGAAGAACAAAAAGCAGACGATAAGGTCCCTGGGGGAATTAACATTGGTTCTTCTGGCTCGTAAGGCCCTATGCACCCTTTCCATGTGCCATCTTTCCTCGGGGAGGTCCGGTAGTAGGGGCTTGAAAATGGCCATGAGCACCGCAGGCAGCATACCTTCTCTCTCCCCCTCTGGTAGGCCGCGTAGACGGAGATTATTTCTCCGTGACCTGTTGGCCATATATTCCACGGCGAGTTCAGCCTCCGACATGCGGGCCGCCAGCCCGTTAATGTGTGCAACTGCTGCGTTGTGGGCCTTGGTCGTGGCCTCCAGCCGCTCCTCGAGGCGGGCCGTTCGTGTTCCCAGTGCGGCAATTTCACTCCGGAGAACTGTCGTGGAGTTGTCTATTTCTCCCGCCAGGCCACTTCGGCCAGTCGCTCCAGTATTTGTGCCGTTTCTCCCTTGTGGCATTCTCCCCCCTGAGCCTCGTGTGGTGAGGGTGGGTGCGATGAGGGGCTCCGTCCGGCGCCATCTTGGGGATCCGCAGACCCGGTCTTATGGGCCGTCATCAGGTCCAGGACCGACGTTCCCCCTCCGTCCCCCTCTTAGGTTGCTTTTTGGGGTACCTCTTTTCCATGGTTGGTATTCAAGTGGTTTTTGTTTCGAGTGAAGTCAAAATTAATGCTAAAGTAGGCTGTATTCAGCACGTTGGTGCCGGAGCTCTACTCACGTCCAGCTCGTTCCCTGGTCAGGCCACGCCCCTCTACGTGACATTTTAACTGTGAATTTCATAATACTGTTTGCTTTTACTGCACTTAAATACACATATTTGTATTCAGCGATGTCTCACGTGTAAAATAGTGCCCCCTATGTACAGGTTTTATGGTGTTTCGGGAAGTTACAGGGTCAAATATAGAATGTTAAATTTTTCAACTTTTTCACATTGAAATTCGTCAGATTGGTTACGTTGCCTTCGAGACTGTATGGTAGCCCAGGAATGAGAATTACCCCCATGATGGCATACCATTTGCAAAAGTAGACAACCCAAGGTATTGCAAATGGGGTATGTCCAATATTTTTTTGTGTGTGAAAAATGCAAAAAACTAATTTGAACGCCAATTTGAATGTGAAAAAAACGAAACGCAAGCCTTATATTTGACTCTTAACTACACAAATGTTAGTGTTTCAAAACAGTAAAACGTATCACAACAATTATATTGTCGGGGGCGGAGCCGAACTGGAAAACTGACCTCTGAGAGAGGTAGAGACTTAGAAGTTTATCCGTCCAAAAGGGCTGTTTCCTCCGTCCCTCGCGGTCCTTCCGGTCATTTACACGCCGGCCGCGAGGGATCCACTTCCTTTTGTAACAAGACGCCCAGCAGTCGACGTCATGACGCAAACCCGGACCGACCTGTCACTCAATTGTCTGGAGACTAATCAGGACTCGTCGGAGGCGTGTCTACTCTCCTGAGACAGGGTATTTAACAGTGCTTCTTCCATTTGCTCATTGCCCTGTCGTGGTTCTAGCCTGTCTAGTCACCCAGCGCTCTTGTATTTCAGTTATCCTTTTGGTTCCGACCCGGCTTGTTTGTATTACTCTGCTTATCTCTGTTACCCTTTGACTCGGCTTGTTCCTCGCTTACCTGTCTTCTCGTTCCCTCGACCTCGGCTTGCCTTTGACCATTCTCTCTATCTCCGTACGTTAGTCCGGCCATTCTAAGGTCCGGTATACGTACCTTTCTACTGTCTGTACTCTGCGTGTTGGATCCCTGTCCCGATCCTGACATTACGACAGGGCCAATGGATCCTGCAGGTACAAACAGTCAGCTTGGTCCTTCCGATCCTAGGTTTGAAGCCATGGAACACAGAATGGATCAGATGGCCCTAGCACTACAGGCGTTATTATCTCGTGCTAATAACCCACCAGAGGAGACGCGTACTACTTCTATTTCCCCTGTGAGTTCAGGCCTAGAGGTAGCCACTGTAGGTGCCTCTTCCCGTATTACCCCACCAGTACGTTATGGTGGTTCACCTGAGAAGTGTCGTGGTTTTTTAAACCAGATCAGTATCCACTTTGAATTACAACCTCGCTCCTATCCTACAGATAGGGCGAAGGTTGGATTTATTATCACCTTACTCATTGAGAGAGCTCTGAGATGGGCCAACCCATTATGGGAGAATGATAACCCGTTAGTATATAATTATAATGCCTTTGTAGCTGCCTTTAGAAGAACTTTTGACCCTCCTGGTAGAAAGGTCAATGCAGCTAGATTACTTTTGCGCCTGAGACAAGATAACCGAACACTTGTGGATTATGCACTAGAGTTCAGGTCTTTGGCGGCAGAAGTTAAGTGGAATGAGCAGGCTTATATAGATGTATTTTTGAACGGGCTATCAGATGTAATCCTTGACGAGGTTGCTACTAGAGAGCTTCCTGAAAATTTGGAGGATTTAATTTCGTTCATTTCTCGTATTGATGAGCGTTTAAGAGAGAGACAGAACACTCGAGAGAGGAACTTTAGACCTTCCTTTAAATTAGCTCCCGCATTTCAAAGTCCTGATTCCACTACCTCACTGTTTCCTGAACCTATGCAGATAGGCAATACTCGCCTCTCAGAAGAGGAGAGACAGTACAGGAGAAGGGAGGGATTGTGTATGTATTGTGGAGTCAGAGGTCACTTACGCCTGAATTGTCCTAATCGCTCGGGAAACGCCCGCACCTAAGTTTCTCTAGAGGACAGGTCTTGGGTGTTTCTATTTTGTCCTCTACTCATAATTATAAAGATCACAGGCTTCTGCTACCAGTTTCTTTAACTTGGGAGAAGGGAGTACTAAAGACCATGGCTTTGATAGATTCCGGAGCTGCTGAGAATTTTATCGACCAGGCCTTTGCTACTAAACACACTATCCCATCCCAGTTAAGGGATACACCCTTGGCCGTTGAGGCCATAGATGGTAGACCTTTACTTGAGCCTGTTATCTTTCGTGAAACCATACCCGTTAACTTAACTGTTGGTATCTTACACGAGGAAAACTTATCGCTTATGCTTATTTCGTCCCCTTCTGTTCCCATAGTCCTGGGTTACCCATGGTTAAAGAGACATAACCCTATTATTGATTGGGAGTTAGGGGAGATACTCTCATGGGGCCAGGGTTGCCAGGAGAGGTGTTTACGGAGGGTTTCTCCATTGGGTGTAATCAACACACCAGGTAGTTCTACCCAGTCTACAGATTTACAGATACCGCCTCGGTACCTGGATTTAAAAGCAGTATTCGACAAAAGGAATGCTGATACTCTACCTCCACACAGGACTTTTGATTGTAAAATTAATCTACTACCTGGTACCATGCCTCCGAGGGGCAATGTATATCCTCTATCCACCAAAGAGAATTCAGTTCTAGAGGAATATATTCGGGAGAATCTAGACAAAGGATTCATTAGGAGATCTTCTTCTCCTGCCGGGGCTGTTTTTTTGTTTTGTTAAAAAGATGGATGGTTCCCTAAGACCTTGCATTGATTACCGAGGGTTGAATAAAAGAACCATCAGAAATGCCTATCCGATCCCCTTGATTACCAAGCTGTTTGATCGCCTAAAGGGCTCTAAAATTTTCACCAAGTTAGATCTCAGAGGGGCATATAACTTGGTGAGAATCCAGCAAGGACACGAGTGGATGACAGCGTTCAATACCCGTTATGGGCATTATGAATACACGGTCATGCCTTTTGGTCTTTGTAACGCACCGGCAGTATTTCAGGATTTGATTAATGAAGTTCTCAGGGAATTTCAACATGATTGTGTTATTGTGTACCTGGACGACATACTTATACACTCTAGGGAGATTGAGACCCACCACAGACAAGTCAGAAAGGTATTACACAAACTTCTTCAACATGGGTTATACTGCAAATTGGAGAAATGTAGTTTTGACCAGTCTCAGATAGACTTTCTTGGTTACGTGATTTCTGGGGAAGGCTTTAAGATGGATCCCGACAAACTCCAGTCTATTTTAGATTGGCCATTGCCTAAGGGACTCAAGGCTATTCAGAGGTTTATTGGTTTCTCCAATTATTATAGGCGCTTCATTAAGGGATACTCTTCTATTATTGCGCCTATTACCAATATGACCAGACAGGGGGCTGACACTAAGACTTGGTCTACTGAAGCTCTCGTTGCTTTCAAGACTCTCAAGGAACTTTTTGCCTCTGCTCCAATTTTAGTCCACCCTGATACGACTCTGCCGTTCCTACTCGAGGTCGATGCCTCTGAGACAGGCGTAGGTGCTATTCTGTCACAAAGGTTAGGGGTGGACAAACCACTACACCCTTGTGGTTTTTTTTCCAAGAAACTGTCTGGCCCTGAGAGCAGATATGACATCGGTGACAGGGAATTATTAGCGGTCATTATGGCTTTAAAGGAGTGGAGACATTTATTGGAGGGGACCTTACATCCTGTTACCATTTTAACGGATCACAAGAACTTGTCCTATATTGGGGAGGCTAAGCGACTGTCCGCCAGACAAGCTCGTTGGTCCTTATTCCTGACCCACCTCAATTATGTGCTTACTTATAGACCTGGTTCTAAGAACTCTAAAGCCGATGCTTTGTCTCGCCAATATGAACCTTCTACTATATCTGAACCTGTTCTTTCCTCTATAGTTCCGAAATGCAATATTATCGCTAACACGAATCTCAGGATTCACTCTCCGTTACTTGCCGAGATCTTAAAGCTGCAACATCTAGCCCCTAAACAGACTCCCGGGGGTCGACATTTCGTTCCTCCTGCTCTTCAACTGGAACTGCTACAATGTTTCCACAACAGCAAGGTGGCTGGACATCCTGGCGTTCGCAAGACGTGCGCTTTGATCTCTAAAGACTTCTGGTGGCCTGCTTTACGTAGGGATATCAAAGATTTCATCGGTGCGTGTGAGGTTTGTACTAAGACCAAGCAACCTCATACGCTTCCATGTGGATTTCTGCATCCCTTAGAGGTTCCAGAAAAGCCGTGGTCCTGTTTGGCTATGGACTTTATTGTCGATTTACCTATATCTAAAAAACAGACTGTTATCCTCACCGTGGTTGACAGATTCACCAAGATGGCTCACTTCGTTCCTCTGCCTAAACTTCCGTCTTCTCCCGAGTTGGCAGAGATATTCGCAAGGGAGATTTTTCGTTTACATGGGATACCCTCCCAAATTGTATCTGACAGAGGTTCCCAATTTGTTTCTCGTTTTTGGAGATCCTTCTGCTCTCAACTGGGTATCAAATTGAATTTCTCTTCCGCCTATCATCCTCAGTCTAACGGAGCTGCTGAACGCACCAACCAAAAGATTGAACAATATTTACGTTGTTTTGTTTCCGAACACCAGGACGATTGGGTCGGTTTGATTCCTTGGGCGGAGTTCGCGCACAACAATCTCGTTTGTGATTCTACTCATTCAAGCCCCTTCTTCATGAATTATGGCTTTCATCCATCCATTCTTCCCTCGGTTTCTCCTTCCCAAGGGGTACCGTCGGTTGATGTTCATGTTGCCAATTTGAGGAAGTTGTGGGATCAGACTCGAAAAATTCTTCTGCACAATTCTATGCTGGTTAAGAAAAACGCTGATATACGTAGAAGGTCGGCTCCGGTTTTTCTTCCAGGCGATAGAGTATGGTTGAGTACTAGAAACATTCGTTTAAAAGTGCCTTCCATGAAGTTCGCTCCTCGTTATATTGGACCTTACAGGGTTCTGACTCGAATTAACCCAGTTGCGTATCGTCTAGCTCTCCCATCTGCCTTACGCATCCCTAACTCCTTTCATGTTTCATTGCTGAAACCGCTAGTCTGCAACAGATTTTCCTCCACGGTATCCTCTCCTCGCTCTGTTCAGGTGGAGGGTCAGGAGGAGTATGAGGTCAACTCTATCATCGATTCTCGAATCTCCCGGGGGAGAGTACAATATCTGGTCGACTGGAAAGGATATGGTCCTGAGGAGAGGAGTTGGGTACCTCAAGAGGATGTTCATGCTCCTCGCCTCCGCAGGGCGTTTCACTCCCGCTTCCCATCTCGTCCCGGTTCCTTCCGCCCGGTGGGCGTATCTGAGAGGGGGGGTACTGTCAGGGTACCTGAAGTCTCTACCTCTGAGAGAGGTAGAGACTTAGAAGTTTATCCGTCCAAAAGGGCTGTTTCCTCCGTCCCTCGCGGTCCTTCCGGTCATTTACACGCCGGCCGCGAGGGATCCACTTCCTTTTGTAACAAGACGCCCAGCAGTCGACGTCATGACGCCAACCCGGACCGACCTGTCACTCAATTGTCTGGAGACTAATCAGGACTCGTCGGAGGCGTGTCTACTCTCCTGAGCCAGGGTATTTAACAGTGCTTCTTCCATTTGCTCATTGCCCTGTCGTGGTTCTAGCCTGTCTAGTCACCCAGCGCTCTTGTATTCCAGTTATCCTTTTGGTTCCGACCCGGCTTGTTTGTATTACTCTGCTTATCTCTGTTACCCTTTGACTCGGCTTGTTCCTCGCTTACCTGTCTTCTCGTTCCCTCGACCTCGGCTTGCCTTTGACCATTCTCTCTATCTCCGTACGTTAGTCCGGCCATTCTAAGGTCCGGTATACGTACCTTTCTACTGTCTGTACTCTGCGTGTTGGATCCCTGTCCCGATCCTGACACTCCTGCAGTGAGGGCCCAAACTCTGCGGATAACCCGAGATTAAACGCTGCGATTACCCCACAAATTAGCTCATTGACAAGAGGAAGCAGCCACGAACCTGCCAAAACAATACCCGACACCCGACTCGACCGGGAACCGCAACAGCAGAATGAGACCTAGCGGAGGCACGGGGGAAAGATGGCTGCCTTCCCGCCAGACGCAACATGCAAGTACAAACTGCGCCCCCCCCGCCGCTGTGGACCGGTGGGGGATATCCTAGTCCCCGCCAGATGGAGTGCCCCAAACCTCGCACCAAACGACAGGCACAACGACCATCATAAGCAATGCTGAGACGGGTGCCCCCAAGATGGTGGATCACTCTGACACGATAGTGTCTGACAAGCCGCGACAACAACATGAAGTAACGGACACCGGGGACCACGCAATAGACCCCATTACTCTAATCATTGACCGCTTCTGGGCCAAGTTTCAAGCACGCTTACAGCCTGAAGCACCTTGCCAAAACCTACCCACGAGGGCCAGAGCCGATGGGCGGATGATTGGTGTAGCGGCACCCCGGAGTAGTAGGGGTTTACGCCGCTAGGAAGATGTCCTTTCCCCCCCAAGATGAAGTCCGCTATAACAAAACACGTTCCCAGAGAATACGAATCAGCATAGTAAATATCCCCTCCAAGCACGAGACGAGACTCTGTGTTGAGGGTCAAAAGTAGGAATAATCTTTAATCTGTAGCTCGGGCTTTTATGCCGTACAACAACTCCTCCCCGTATCCGGAGGAGATAATACATTTACAGTGGGAATCCCTCCCACTGTACCGGGCAGAATATTTAACAGTTATTTATAAGTTTAATAACACACACAAAATGCAACGGAAATACAATGTACTACGTGTATTAGAGAACGGAGATCTAGGGGAACAATATACGTGAAAATCCCCTAAATCGGTTGGGCCGTTCACTAGATACACGTTTGCACCATTTACTCTGGAACCACATAATATAAACGAAAACTCTCTCGTGGATATAGTGTCTCTAGTTCGGTACTCTGGATCTGTCGAACAGCATGAGCGTAAGTTACCGGTAAGGTGGAAATTCATCGTGTGGAAAGTTCGTGAGTGTTCGGTCATTAGTTCGTGCGGTCAAAATGGCCGCGACCCATTGTTCTCCCCACGTGGCTGCGTATACCGAACAGATCCAGAGAAGTCCACAATAATCCAGGTAAAAACAGGCAATTCTCCGAGATGGTATCTGTTACTCCCAAAAGGGGTCTGTCACAATTGGTGGTCCTCCTCAGGGCAAATCTAAGACCCATGCTTCAAACTCCCACACCCAAGGCCCTCTCGGGCTGAGAGCAAGAAGGGGCATGCCCCAGAGGTGCCGGCCAACACTCAAGCGACCTGCTAAGACACCACCCCGAAATGGTCGACCCTGGACCACGAAGGTTCCCAGGCTCGTGGCCAACAAGCACCAGCCCTCACACAGCTCTGGGGCAGGAGAGGATTCCCTCCTCCGAGACACTGCGGCTCCACCCAGCTGAGACAGAACTCAGGCGTGAGACCCAAACCTGGAAGGCAACTGACAACCGGCGGTCACCGGGCCCGCAGCAACAGGGCTCTAACCCCAGTACACTCTAGAAGAAAGAGCCCCCCTACACGCTGCATCTACACACACTTACACTCACAGACTGAGCCCGAAGAAGAGACCCGGTCTAACCACATTGCATCTGATCGCATCAGACTCAACTGAAGACCGGCACTTGGCACTGGCCAGTAGGAGGGCTAAGGGAGACACTATGCTGGGCAATAAAATGGACTATCTCTTAAAACACAACAGTGGCATCGGATGAAGGTTGGCATCAGCCCCCTCTCTGGCTACCAGCCGCGTAGTGCAGGACTTAATTAGCTGAACGCCCAGAGTAACATCCATGCCTTTTCATATAATTTGCTATATTCATTTAATTTGTTTTAGGGGTACCCGATGCGTACAAATCGTATTAGATCCTAACTCATATGCTATCCACAGCATGATTATATACATGCAGTGTCAGCAAGGTACCTAATGTTTCTCCCCGGCCAAGACATGACAGAAGTGCACACCTCATAATAGTGTATATTACTTAAAACCTGATGTTTATCTTGTATTTATTTTACTATAAAAATTGTTTATTGCCTAGCGATTACCCTACTTGTTACTTATGCTAAGCAGCTCGAGGATTGCCGTTGGGGTACCTCATGCCAGTTTGTATTCATTATATGCACTGCAAAAAACCAAACAATTATATAGTCAGTGTAAGTGCCATTTGTGTGTGAAAAATTCAAAAACTTTAACTTTCACTAAGGATATCATCGTTGTAATACATTTTACTGTTTTGAAACACTAATATTTGTGTTCAGCGAAGTCTTCCGAGTAAAACAGTACCCCCCATGTACAGGTTTTATGGTGTCTTGGAAAGTTACAGGGTTAAACATAGTGCTACCAAATTAAATTCTCTGGACTTTCGGCCTGGGTTGTCAGGCAGGTCCCGCAAATTGTAATTAATAAAATTACCTAATTATGTAAAATTATTACATAAATATATATGTAGAATTAATAATTGTATATGTGTTATATATATAATTTTTTTTAATTATTTTTTATTTATATATAGGTATATATAGTGATATATACATATATACTTATGTATATAGATGGATATATAAATTTTTTTGTTCTACGTGTATTTTGATATCAATATATATTAATTTAAAATTCAGTTAGAACAAAATTACATACATATATATATATAATTTATTTTTGTAATTTTCTTTAACGTATTTACATATATATTTTCTATTATATATAACTGTATATATAATGATAATTATATATTTATATATATTTAATCAATATCATTGTACGTGTACTTTGATATATTTTTTTTTAATTCTTTATTTTATTTGTGCATAGATAAATCACAACTGGCTTACAATGCCACAACAGCTAGGGTAAGCATTTCCGACAGAGCATGACAGTAGTTAGGCATTAGTGGGTACTGCACAGTTTTATGTATATTAACATTGCTTATCTAGGTGTTGTTCTATGTTGCTGAATATAACAGGTGAGTTTCAAGATTAGACAGAGCAGGTATGTTTGTAGTATTATAGAGTAAGGTGTTGCTCTTGCAGAATTTTCTAGTGAGGGGTATACTGGTAGCTGCTTCTGAATGTTTGCCTGTTGATTATTAAGCTAGTGATTATTCTAAATATTCAAAGTGTGTTGCTTGTTAATAAGATGTCTATCTCAGGTGCAGGCATCGTTTGAGTGCACACATCATGGGAGGACTAGTGTACAGCGTCCTTATTAGGTGATGCCTCGTCCAGGTCGGGCGATTTAACCGATCCCCATCAGCCTTAGTTTTGGTGCCCGGAGTAGTGGTCGGTGGGGGTCCCCCCCAGTCGATGTACTTCCAGTTCCCAGCCGAGATGTGGTTCGAGGGTAAGATGGCAAAAGTCCCTTGATCTGTGGTAGGCCTGCCTTGGGCTTGTTGTCTCTGACTGGGGTTTGCTGTCTGGGCAATGTGGTGAGGTGTCGGGGATCCCCCCTTGCTCCCCTTCTTTATCAGGTAGAGGTGCTGTGCTGGGTCTCGTCTGGTCGTCTTGGAGCGTCCGATGGAGTGTCTTCGCCCAGGAGGGTTGTTTGTCACCATGGGGGAAGAGAGGGTTCGAGCGGGCAGACCCAGGGCTCGTTGCTTGTCAGGTGGTTGACTCACCGCTGGCGGTCTGTTGCTGGCCCGCCGTGGCTTGTGTTGGGTCTCCCATCTTCTCCTCCCCGCCTTCCAGGTTGTAGTTGCGCCCTCTCTTGGAGCCGTTGGTCGTGGCTTGGTGGGGTTTGTTGCTGATGGTGACGCTGTTGGGGCATTCCTGCGGCCCGAAAGTTTTGCCAAAAAGTCGGCCAGCAGGCGATCCAGCCGTTCCGAAAGTGGCGGCAATGAGGCTCTGCATTCTGGCTGGCACGTGGCATCCGCCATGTTGTGTGGTGCTGGGCCTGCAGGGCTAGTAGTCTGGAGCGTTGACGTGCACCTGAGGTGTGGGTCGTGAGCCGGGATATCCCTCTCCGGCAGGGGGGGGGGGGGGAGGGGGGAGAGATTGTGTCGGGGAGATCTCCAAATAGTTTGGCAGCGGTTCGCAGAGGGATCGGCCGCCTCCCCCGTGCTGTCCTTGCAGGCCGCCTATAGGCCTCAGGTCGATCCCCGATGTATCGTTTGTGGTCCGCCGCAGACTCGCTGGGGCACTTTCTCTCTGGTAAGCCCTGTACCAGTGGGCTGAAGGGTAGGCAATTTTAGGGGTTATCATCTATTTTTTGGGCTTAATTCAGGCGTTTTTGTGAGGAGCTCCTCTGATGTGCGGCCGGTCAGCTTGGCTGCTAGGGTCCGCCCCCTACTTTGATATTTTTTATAAATATATATATATATATATATATAAATTACTATTAGGGGGGCGGAGCCTAGCAGCACAACTGAATAGACGCCATTTCTACAGCTCCGTGCGCTGAAACATTAATCCACTCGATATCTCAAACATCCTGACGACAACTAAAGAAATAAGGTCAGATCTTACCGTAGCGTACTGCCCTGAACCTGCCGATGCCTTTTTTACTGACCCCGGGCAAAAAAACTCCGACCCGCGGCACTAAGGCCTACCGCGCTATCCGACACGCTCCAGCAGCCTACGGAGGCCCACTAGACTGGGACGACCCCGACTACCTGCACCTGTTAACCGGCAACATGGGGAGAAAAACCCAAAGGCCGACTGCATCCACGGCCAAGCCGCAACAAGACATAAGTCACATGCTGCAACAACCGCCGTCGGCGAAAACTCCGACGATAAGGGCGACAGCATCCACCCGAGAGCCCTCACCAGTAAGGGAAGACTGCGGGACCATAAGTCAAAGCCCGATGCCGACGGATAGAGGGGCACCAAGCCAAATGTTAGCAGAAGCACCGGCGACCAAACGGGAGATACAAGAAATGCTCACTGGACTTCAAGACAACCTCAGGTTGATGTGGGAGGCGGACCTGGCGGTTCTCAAAACGGAGGTGCAAGCGGTAAAGGGACGCACGCAAGCCACCGAACATAATGTAACAGACTTGCAGAAAGGCCTCAAGGAATTGAGCGACAGGGTACTACACATCCAGACTCAACAAACTGAAACGAATAAGCAGTTACTAATATTGGACGACAGATGCAGGAGGAAGAATATAAAACTGCGGGGGGTAGCAGAAACCGTACCCCTTGAAGAACTACCGCACTTCATAAGGAGGTTAGTGGCATCACTACTCTCAGCCAGAGAGGCTAAATATTTCTCCTTCGATGGGGCATATAGAATTGCCAAATCTCCTAAAGCCCCTGCAAATGCACCACGAGACATCATCCTTAGGTGTCAATCGATGTCCAACAAATTAACCCTGCTGGCAGCTATGAAAGGGAAGACACCTTACGACTTTGAGAACTGTACACTATCATTTTTTCAAGATCTCAGCAGAGCCACATTACAGTGGCGCAAAGCCATGCAACCCCTCACACAAGTATTGCGGAAGGCAGGACTAACGTACAGATGGGCGACACCGCAAACCCTATGGATTACCAAAGGGGGAAAGTACTATAAAGCCACAGACCCAGCAGATACTCCCGCGCTCCTGGCGGCTTTGGACCTACAACCACAACGGGGCTCAGCTCAAGACCCACAGGACACACAGCTCCTCTCAGACACTGACTCTGACACGTCTTCTTCCGAAAATAGGGGCGCAAGGAGACCAAAGACCTGAACAGGCAGACGTTCCAAAGTGTCCCAAACAGCAGAGACATTTCTGAGACTTTTCTTAACCTAAAGTTATGCAATGTTTAACGTTTACTATTTAATGGTTTGCTCTTTCAACTTACTCTAATGTACGTCAATACATAGTTACATGTTCACATAATTCATCCGAGCGACCCAAAGGGCACACACAGCGCACACACTGAGCTCGAGACGCCTTCCCCCCCCCCCCCCCCCCCCCACTAGCCACGCCAGGGAGGGACTGGATAGAGGTCAGAGGAATACACATAGTCGAGGACCACACAATAGCGACCACCACGTAAGGCCGGCCTCACTGGTGAATCAACAACCGACCCTCCTCATACTATTAAAGTGATCCAGAACCCGCATGCCTCGCTGGTCTTTAACTCCCGAGATATATCACATAGAGGGGGCACACATATTTTAATCCAACTAGTGCTAAAATCGATACAACACGACAGACCACCAAAAACCACAAAACGTGCGACATACCAACTAGACACCACAACTTGTGATGCTATACACATTGTTTACCGCTGAACTTATCTGTGTACAATACTTGTATCATATGATTCGAAGCAATGTATACCTTTCATGCAACTTGCACCAAAAATAAAGAATTTAAAAAAAAAAAAAAAAAATTACTATTAAAATGCACTTAGACAGTGTATGTGTATTTATGTTTATGTATGTATATGCATATATATATATATATATATATATATACTTAGATCATATACTTATATACTTAGATCATATATATAATAAATATATATATGATATAAGTATAAATGTTATTTTAAACTGTTTTAAACAGTAAGTTTTTTTTTCACGCACTCCCCCTGCTAGCACTGACATGGACGGCTATGCTGTCCATGTGATCGCGAGGTCCTTGAGAGGACCTCGCGATCACATGACCCAGGGGGGCCGGAACGAATGGAGGGGGACTCCCTGGGCTCTCAGGTGAGTCCCCACAGCGATCACCGGCATGGGATTGCCGGCGACCGGGTAAGTAGAAAGGACGGCGGGGACGTGCTATGCCGCCCCCCAGCATTTAGAGCCAGGTCCATAAGGATGGCATAGCACCCCGCCGTTCTTAGGGGGTTAAAGGACCACTATAGTGCCAGGAAAACAAACTCATTTTTCTGGCACCATATAGACCTTAGGTTCCCCGCACCCTCAGGGCCCCCCTCCCGCTTCAGGCACTTAACTAAATCCAGTGCCGGACTCCCTCGGCGCTGTGACCTCTCCTCCCCTCCAACGTCAGCTCCCAAGTAGAGCTGAATGCGCATGCGCGGCAAGAGGCGCGCCCATTCAAACCGCCCATAAGAAAGCATTACTCAATGCTTTCCTATGGACATTCTGCGTGCTCAATGCGATTTTCTATTAGCCTGTATCTAGAGGTGACAGAGCTTCTTGATAGATTTAGTTTTCAACAGAGTAACAAGACCGGTCAAATGAATTGGAATCTCTATCCAGAGAAGAGAAACAAAGTATTCATTTGACCTCACAGCCTATCCTTCCACATAGCACGTATCTCTCCATTGTTCATAAAGCAGGGTTGCATGAAGCAGACCGGACTTTCTCACTTCTACATCTATAGATCATTCTGCTTTCTACCATTATTGCTTTGGTCTCCCTGGAGGTTCCTGTAAAAGTTTATCATTTGTTGTGTGGAAATTACTCTAAAGCAAATTAAAAGCATCTCTTAAAGGAACACTGTAGTCACCTAAACAACATTAGCTTAAAGGGACACTCTATTGCGGCGCATGCGTATTGGGTCACCCCGGCCGGTGGGCGGGATCAGTCTCGCCCACCGGCCGACATAACTGGGAGGAGCGGCGGCGAGCAGAAACCACCGCCGAGGGACAGGGGTATAAGGTAAGTGACCCAAAGCGGTTTTCACCCCTTCAGCAACCGGTGATGGGGGTGGGAGGGACAGGGGACCTGCAGTGCCAGGAAAACTGATAGTTTTCCTGGCACTGGAGTTTCCCTTTAATTAAGCAGTTTTAGTGTATAGATTATGCCTCTCAGGTTTCACTGCTCAATTCACTGCCATTTAGGAGTTAAATCACTTTGTTTCTGTTTATGCAGCCCTTGCCACACCTTCCCTGGCTGTGACTGACGCAGCCTGCATGAACAAAACTGGTTTCACTTTCAATCAGATGTAATTTACCGTAAACAATTGTATATCTTTCTCTGTAAATTGAACTTTAATCACATACATAAGGCTCTTGCAGGGTCTAGCAAGCTATTAACATAGCAGGAGATAAGAAAATCTAAATTAAACAGAACTTGCAATAAAGGAAGGATAAACTTTAGATGACTCTTTACAGGAAGTGTTTAGGAAGGCTATGCAAGTCACATGCAGTGAGGTGTAGCTAGGGCTGTATTAATAAAGTGATTTACCTACTAAATGGCAGAGAATTGAGCAGTGAGACTGCAGGGACATGATCTATACACCACAACTGCTTCATTAAGCTAAAGTTGTTTTGGTGACTATAGTGTCCCTTTAACCCCTTAAGGACACATGACATGTCTGACACGTCATGATTCCCTTTTATTCCAGAAGTTTGGTCCTTAAGGGGTTAAGCACCACCCTTAGAGCTTTCCTTTCTCCAAAACCAGTCAGACACTGCTCTCATCCTTTCTGGTGCGATGGCTTATATATATCTTGATTGCTACTTGCAATCTACAAAACGTCTATGCACCCTTAATACATCTAGCCGCACGTTGCACACCTCCGAGAAAACTATTTTGTACTTTAATGGCGTACCCGCAATCTACATTACCTCTGCCTATCTTATTAACACACCAAAAGATTACAGGCCTTAAACAAAGCAGAAACTATTACCGCCAATGCATACCCTCGTCACGGACCTCATTCTAAAGCCTTCCCACGCCCTGCAATTTGACTCAGAGCGCTCTAATTGTTTTTTAGTTTGGCCTTTTTTGGGGCTGAAAAAATAAGTTTTTAGAAAAAAGAAGACATCAAATGGTAAGTTTTTTATTTTTTTTTATTTACAGATATTTAGTTTTATTGTTCCCCCTCACTATTTTTAAGGTAAGGGGGTAGGTAGTGGTTTAACTGGGCATGCGCGATAATTTTACAGCGCTATCAAGTGTGTGCAGATGATGCGTCCCACAGGGCCTTCATCTGCCCACACAAAGATGGCGGCGCCCAGGACCTAGGCCCGGGCACAAAATAAAGATTAAAAATAAGTATTATGGGGGCTTAGGAGCATTTGGGGATTACTAGGGGGGCAATTACATATAGTGGAGTTGGGAGGGGGGTTAAAAAAAAGCGGATGTGCCAGTGCCGCTTTAATAGTCAAAGCTCCCTTGCAGCCCAATCTAATCCCACAAACTTGACACAGTTCTATTACCTCCAGTTACAACAATGTATCCACTACCTACTTAGGGGTTCCACTCTCTCTATTCCTTTTCTGTCTCTTTATCATTGCGACCCAAAGGTGGTATCTACTCCTCAGGTATTTTGTACTATTGTGTAAAATTAATATTTCAATATACCGCCTGCGTCCTCGTGCTTTTATTTCTAATGTATGAATCGTACTCTGATGCGCAATAATCTGCCGACCTTGTCACACTGTGTGGGAAATCTCTATAATTTCTGTTATTATTTCATTTTATTCATTTAAGAAAAACAAAAAACTTCCTAAATAAAGATTGACAAAAAAAAAGAAGAGATGTTCATCAGGACCTGAGGTTTTTTTTTTTGTGCCATCTGTTAAAGGAAAGGTAATGTATTAAACCAATGAGTTAGCACACAAAATTGGAAACATTAAAATTGACAGAATTTATTTGAAATAATATTTTGTAGCATAAAAGATGTATATATAAGTATTGTGCTAATTATCATAAGAGCTTCAGGACAATACTTCTATATCCATCTTTTATTATACAAAATATTATTCCAAATAAGTTCTGTCAATTTAAATTTTCCCAATTTTGTGCATGATTTTTTACTGTAACATTTTCAACGATCACTACCACTGAATCAATTTACTCTCAATATGAAGAAGCTTGTTTGAAATGTAATTGGATTGCTAAATTACTTGAGATCCTTTTTTTTTTTTTGCATTGCATTATTAAGGTTATTATTATTACTGTTCCATAGAAACTAAAATTGTTATGTACTTCTAATTCTTTTTCTGATTTATTTTGTAGTTAAACTGACAGAAATAAAATAGTCCACTTAAAAAGAATGTGAAAAATCCCAGGGTTATTAAGGAAGGGAATTACAAATTTAAGTCCAAATCATCTCGATGACCAAAATAATTTGGGTGAATAGTCAATTTGGACGCAGAGTCCAATTCATCTTTTTGTTGATATAAAGAGGCAGTTTCTGGCAGTTAAGGGCTTAGTAAAACAACCTGGACAATGCCTTACAAGTCCAAAGTCCATTTTACAGGCTTTCATTTTGGTTCGACATAAATAAGGACTCAGGGGTGAGTTAAAGGGAGCAAACTTTTGTAAAGAGAATAGATTGTGAGCTGGTTTGAACATGGCTCTATATAAATTCTATAATGATAACTGATATTGATAAATAATGATAAATAACATTAACAGTGCCATAACTGCAAAGGGATTCTTTCTGTATAAGAGATACAGAAACCCCAGATGATCATTTCAGCCTTCCTGGGGCCTCGGCTGCGAGGTGTAGCTGATACCCCTCTAGACGTAGTGAGCACGCCATTATGTACAAGCTCACATGCACACATCGCATACAGGCCCTCATACACACATTATATACATGTATATACACAAATTACACACACATATATATATATATATATATATATACACACACAAATATTCATATAGACTTTACCTGTGACTTGTGTAGGTAAATCATTTAGAAAGTTTTTCTAACAGATTTGAAGCAGTTGAAAAGCTTATCCAAGTATTAAATCAAGACGCCCTATGCTGCTAAAGGAGTGGGGGCAAATAAAAGGATTAGGAATATAAAGGGAGGGGGGTGGAATGTGGAAAAGGCAGAGCAATTCAGTTACATCCGTATACAACACTGTCAACACCTGCACCCACCAGTGAGTGACCCTGCCAGGGTTTCACCAGGAATCTATTGCTCACAATGTCTATAGCCACACTGATATTGTAGAGCAGGGGTAGGCAACCTATGGCACGTGTGCCATGCCCGGCACTCAAGGTGTTTTTGCCCGGCACTCAAGGCTGCTGGAGCCAAACAGGCTCTGGCCTATCAGGAGTCCCAGTGAAACTTCAGATATCTGCTAGTACGAAAAGGTGGTGAAGGACAATCCTCAATTCATGCATTGCAGCACATAGAGGAAGTGATCTCAGATCACTTCCTCCCAGCACTTGTGAATGGGAATCCGCACTGGATTAGAGCAGCCCGCAGCTGCTGTTGCAGCTCCTGTGATTGACCTGTACCTGGCCAGCCTGAAACCCAGGGAAGCCACCGACACTGCGAGATATACACAGAAATGCAGAATAACCTCATACAAAAAATAATACGAACAGCTCACAAACAAACATACACACAATCACAAACCAACACAACTAACAATCCACATGCAGCCTCTCACATTCAATACCTGAAGCAGCCCCATACATACACACACCACCAAACACACTAGGTGACTAACTTAAACTATCTCCCCAGCCTGCAGAAATCATAATATACAAATCTACCTGATCATGCAAATTAACAAGCCTTGCTATTCAGGTAGTGCATATATCTGTTTCAAGATCCTTGCAGCTAACAGATGGCACTGTACAGACCCACTAGCCAAATCCACCTAGTTAATTGCAGGCATCACTTCAAGATCTTTGCAAGCAACAGATGGCGCTGTACAGGTATCACAGCCAAATCCACCTAGCTGATTGCATTAGAACAGAACAGGAGAGCACACAAACATTTAATAATGCACAATACATTTTACACACCCTGCTCTACAATGGGCACAGGGTGACTAAAACATAAGAACAACCTGGGGATGTACATAAAGTGTCCATCCTCAGCCCCCATTGATGGTGACTACCATCACACATGTCAAGCATAGGTGTGCGCAGATGGAGTGTCGGTGCTCCATCACAAACTGGCTCTGCACCGCTTATTTGTAATTGAGTATGGCCCAATTGATTCTCATCAGGCCATCTGTGTTTCTGGCAGGACGACCAAATGATCTCCACGCCAGCTATTAAAACCTTCTTCCCCTGTGGTCCGTGGTTCTGCGACACTTCATTGGGAGGCATGCAGCTGCAAAGGAACACACTTGATCCCCAGGGACCCCGCTACCACCAATGAATCCAGTGGCAGCCCACTGGAGAACCAATGACCCACTGGACGACCAGGGGGTATAATATTGTTCCCCTTCTTACACAGGAGGCAAGCATGAGGGGGCTGCGTAATATTATACAGGGCTGTGGAATACAATTAGCTAAATAAATGCTAATAATAATAATAATAGTAATATTTTATATAAAACAGGATAAACCAATAAGCCACACTAAAAAAATCAACTCTAAAGTTATACTTGCTTGTTTAAATCTTTTTAAAATACATTGTGAAAATACAGTGAAGTCAAGACCTACTTATTGTCTGATCATTTCATTTGTAACGTTTTGTAGTTAAGATGTAAAATCCAGACAGTCATCCTGCACAGTACTGGATGTTGTGAGAGATGTTTGAATGAGATAAGTAAAGTGATTTTGTGATGTTGTGCTTGACATATAATTTGCTTTGAGAGCGGCACCTTTTACTTTGAGAGATATTACATTGTATTTTATCGACACAGTAAAATATACCATTGTCTTTCCAGAGCACCTTTTTTGTGTGTACTGTAGACATGAATACATACATAGCATCAGATCAAATTATCTGACCCCTGATCAATCAGGCATTCGTCCAAATCACTCAACTTCGACTGCCCTCTTAAAAGTTTGTAATGGCATCCAAATTGGCATGAAACAAGGAGACTGTAACGAAAATATACCCCAACTCGCAGGATTCAACTCGACAAAAGACAACACAGAGGAGAGATACGTCGACCGGACCTAAGAATGTCCGGACTCAACGTATATGAGAGGAGACAGAGTCAGGAACGATCCGAGGTCAAGGACACAGAGAGACAGCGAAAACTAGGACTAGCCGGGGGTCTGGTACACAGTAAACATCAAGCCGTCAAACAGAACAGATAAGGATAAAGAGAAACCGTAGTCAGAAACAAAGCCAAGGTCAAGTTTGAAGGAACACAACTGAACACAACAAGCGCTAAAGGAACTGAAACAGAAACCACGATAGGGCAGGGAGTAAAGGGAGAGGTAAGTTTAAATACCTTCAACTTATTCTTGATTGGCCCCTGTCATATCCATGCCCCCAATATGTGAGAGTTTGGGGAGTGTGGGGTGACAGGGGCCAATGGGAGACCGTTTTGATTTTCGGCTCCCACTTCCCCTTTAAGAGTGTGCTCGTGACGCGCGGCGCGCTCTCAAAGCTAGGCGGGACACGTGACCGCATTCTGTGGTCAGCGCCTGCCGTCATCGGCGCTCTGAGCGCGCCGGGAGCAGCGGACCTCGGCCGGCCCCCGGACAAGGTAAGTAACGCTACAGAGACTCAACTGGAGCTATTTTCCTTGATTTTGCCAAGGCCTTTGACACAATAGACCATGGCATTCTTTTGCAAAAACATAAAAACTCAGGCATTGGTGATCGTCCGCTAACCTGGTTTCGATCATATTTTTCAGACCGATTGCAATATGTGGCCATTTCTGATAGCACTTCCCTCCCTCTTCCAGTCACGCATGGTGTTCCCCAAGGCTCCATACTCGACCCCCTGCTATTCACATTATTTATAAATGATCTGCCTAATGTCTGCAAATCCTCAACTGTACACATGTATGCAGACGACACTGTAATCTACGCTAGTAAACCCAAGCTACCGCAGCTTGAGGCTGTGCTCCAAAACCAATTCACAGAGGTAGAAAAGTGGATAGCGGATAACAAACTCTTCCTAAACACTGACAAAACTGTTACAATGATCTTTGGAGCTGTACTTAAATTACGTAAACTACAAAATCAACAATTGTGTATCAGAACAAATTCAAATAGCACACTGACAGCAGTCTGCTCTTTTAAATATCTAGGTGTGTTGCTAGACCCCGATCTATCCTTTGGCCTTCATATTAAAAAAATCTCTTCAAAACTTTACCCCAAACCAGGTGCCCTGTACAGAAACAATTCCTGGCCAAGCCCTACAGTAAAGAAACAGTGCAACAAATGCTAATGCCGGTCAATGATTATGGGGATGTAGTGTATGCACCCGCACCGCAAACCCACCATAATAAACAATACGTTATATAATTTGTTCTGCCACTTTGTACTAGAATGTAGTTACCTTACCCACCACTGTGACATGTTAAGAGCTAAACTGGCTGTCGCTGGAATCCCGACGCTCTCTTTATCTTTCCAGCCTTGAGCATAAGAGCATTTCTGGGAAGCTCCCACCCTACCCGAGTAGAATGCTCTCCCCAGCTGTTCCCACCTCCTATAACCTCCGATCCAGTACTAGCACAATATCAAGCATACCACAATACAAAAAAAAAAGTGTCTCAATTATGGAATAACCTCAGGGACATAGTCAAATCTTCATTCAATCTAAAATCTTTAAAGACATCTATGGCAATATACCTCAGCACAGACTGCACCTGTCACGGTTGAATATATTTATTACCTGTTATGTATTACATTTATATATATGTGTGTGTGTGTATGTATATATATATATATATATAGTTTGTATATTGTATTTTTGTAATATTGTATCCTATTATAACAATGCAATGTTTTGTGGACCCAGGACATATTTGAAAATGAGAGAAATCTCAATGGAAATCCTGGTAAAAAAAATTATAAATAAAAAATAAAATTAGACCCAATCTTTACAAAAAGCATAATGGCTAAAAGCATACTGATGTCATTTAATATATCTAAACTTGCTTTGCAAAGTATAAGCCTTTACAAGTCCTCCCCTTCTAGCCCCGCCCAGACTTTCTTGGCTGTCCAATCACAGACTTCCCAACGCAGCTCAATGAGAAGTCTTTGTAAGTCAGGTGCTCTGGGCATTGCTGAATCTTGTATTTAACTCCACTGAGCTAAACAAACCAGGAAGTAAACTGGACAGCTGTCTGATTGACAGCCAGGGGGTGTAACAAGGTTAATTTATACTAGAAATATGAATCAGTGGTGTTTTATGTTTTTTTTTTTTTTTTTTGCAGCACATCACAATAGACCTACTTTCTACATTGGAAAGTCAAAAATGAATGCTGATTTCTTACAAATACCCTTAGACAGGGTATACAACCTCTAGCATGCTATGTTTTGCAAAGATGGATAAATAAGCAAAAATAAAAGAATCAGAAAGTATATATCATGCATTATTGGACAATCTTGCCCAATTTCATGTTCTCAAATGAATGCTTAACAGAAGGAACTTAGTAGTGAAGGATTTAGATAGATTTCACAGACAAGTGTCTTTTTATTTTTGGTATAGCAATATGTCTACATTAAATTCTTTCTTCGTCATTTCCAAAATTAATTTTTGTCTTTGAAGCAATCTTAGAAATCATTTGAATCTGCAGAAAACCGGTATTTTAAGTTTCTCGGCTGGGATTACAACAACATATGGGTTTTTTTTATTCTTAGGCAGCATTTTTACAGGAAAAGTGTAGCATATTAAAATAGGTATTACAATTTTTTTTAATGTGTGACTCATGTTCTTAAAGGACATTTGTCATCTCCAAACTATTTTTAATACAATAATCCTTTCATTTTTTTTTTTTAAATTAAAGGAAAACTATATATACAACAAAGTTGTATTCGTAGCACTATGGTGCTCCCCTTCCAACAGAGCAGAAACCCTTCTGTCACTTACTTGAATCTTGCGCCGATATCCCTCGGCGCTATGTAAGACTCCGCTTCCACTCATCCTTGAATCAATGCTTTCCTATGGGGTTTCAGCAGGCGCTGGATGTCCTCGTGAATAGCGTGAGGACATCCATCATCAGTCAGGCTACCAAAAGTCGCCTAACGACCCAGAAGCACCTCTAGTGGCTGAAGGGGTCTTTACTCATACAATGTCCCTAGTGTCACTTTAATCATGTTAAAAAAATGAGAAAAACTCAACCATACCTTTACTATATGACAGGACTCTTCAGATACAAACATGCACCTTGGGTCATACAGAAAACTGACAGTTAGTCTCTATGATTTTCCCAGCTTCACTCCATACACAGAAACAGGGAAGACCATAGAGACTAACTGTCAGTTTTCAAACACAGTCCGACCCAAGGTGCATGTATATGGCTGAAGGATCCTGACATAAACTGAAATTAAGAATTTATATATATAATTTTTTTTTGTTGCATATACTTAATTTAGAAAAAAAAAATCTATTTCCTTTCAAAGCTTGATAAAACAATTATTAAATACAAAAATAGTTTTAAAGGTAACAGTTGTCCTTTAAATGTTGGTGGAGAACATCAACATCTTAATTTATTCGGGTTATGTCTAGTTCCAAGGCTCCCAACTGTATGGTGGGCAAGCCTATGGGGGAGTGCCATTGTTGTGATAGTCATTGGTAACATATAATATAGTGGTTCCATCTGAAAAATTGGCACATCAGCATTATGCAGGCCAGGCAGACTGACAGCCTCATTGGCTGGCCCCACAAAGGGCTGCGCATGTACATAGCATGGGCTAAAAGGGGCACTGTCACGTATGTTGCTTGTTTTTTTTTTATTAAAATTTTCTTTTCTTTGTGCCCCATGTATTGTAATGGTTACACCCCCACCCCCAAACTTCCACATGCCTTTATTTATTATCACTTCTTCTTTGCACTGGACCTGTTTGCCTCCTTTTTTGCTCTCCTCTGCCTATGAAGTCTTCAGTTTGCCCTTCTGTGGATAAAATAGAAGAAAAAGGGATTAATTTAAAACCAAAATCTGCAAAGTGACACTGCTGCTTTAATGCCCAGAGCATTTCTGAACCACTAGTGCACTAGTGTTCCCGCTGTAGAACATTAAAGGGACACTCCAGGCACCCAGACCACTTCTGCCCGTTGGAGTGGTCTGGGTGCCAACTCCCACTACTCTTAACCCTGCAAGTGTAATTATTGTGGTTTTTTATAAACTGCAATAATTACCTTGCAGGGTTAACTCCACCTCTGCACAGGAAACCTGTGCTAGAGCGTCGCTGGACCTCCTCACGCTGTGTGAGGCCTCCAGCGTCGCTCATTTCCCCATAGGAAAGCATTGAAATGCATTTTCAATGCTTTCCTATGGGGAGCGCTAATGCGCATGCGCGGCAATGCATTAGCGCTCCCCATAGGAAAGCATTGCGCATTAGGTCTCCCCAGACGGTGGGCGGGATCAGCCTTGCCCACCGGCCGACAGAGTCAGAAGGAGGAGCGGCGCGGAGGAGGAAGCAGCAACGAGGGACATCGTCGCTGCCTCAGGTAAGTTACTGAAGGGTTTTTCACCCCTTCAGCAACCGGGGATTGGGGGTGGGAGAGAGAGGGAATCTGCAGTGCCAGGAAAACAGATTGTTTTCCTGGCACTGGAGTTTCCCTTTAAGCTAAAGTTGTTTTGGTGCTTCTAGTATCCCTTTAAGTTAACTGGCATAATAATATTTCAATATGCATCTACTCTCATGTTTGAGGATACATGGGGGTATAATTTCATCACGGTAAAGTGCTGCTCAATGTGGTAGAACTTAATAAACAATAATGAAATGAGTAACATTCTCATTGATGCTAGACAGATTCTGGGCTGTGAAGAGCAATACAATATTTTCAGAAAAATCTGAAAAACAGTTTTACAATGGGCTTGTTGGTTCCTAGCTGTCAGGCCTTCATCGTTGTTTGGTGACCCAAGAGGTTTTAAGTCTGCGTGTTCTCTTAGAATTTGGATTTTATGGATATAACTAACAATGCACTACCATGTTGAGTCACATCAACTGAAGAGAGTATGGCTTGTGTGGTCCACAGTACATTATCACCATTTCCTCCTTCCTTTCCCCTGATATGTTAATGTGCTCTATTAATGCCCTGTGTTCTACAGTAAACCAGTGGTTGTGTTCTCCACTTAATCAACTCATTAAAGGGACACTATAGTCACCTGAAAAACTTTAGCTTAATGAAGCGGTTTTGGCATATAGAACATGCCCCTGCAGCATCACTGCTCAATCCTCTGCCATTTCGGAGTTAAATCCCTTTGTTTATGAACCTTAGTCACACCTCCCTGCATGTGACTTGCACAGCCTTCCATAAACACTTCCTGTAAAGAGAGCCCTATTTAGGCTTTCTTTTTTTTTTTATATATAATCTTTATTGAAAAGTTTCCCTTTCTTTTCTCCCCTTTTTTTCTTTTCTTTTACATGCATTATTACAAACAGATAAGAAAGCATAAATTAAACATTCAACATTTACACAATAAGAATAAAATGACATAGGGTATGTATAAATATTGTTACAGTTCAATCATAATTTGGCAATTTTCATTCCAGAGAGGATGAAGTTAAATATATGTAATAAATTCTAAGGGCCCTTTCCTTTTCTTTTCTCTTTCCTTCCTACTTCTTCTTCTCCCTTTTCCCCTCAATTCCCCTTTTCTCATTCCTCTTAGTTTTAAGTCCCTTCCTTATATATTTCTGCATTGCCCTGAATTTCCCAACTACCCTAGCCTTATATTAACGAAACCTAGACAGAGGGAAAAAAAAAAAAAAAAACACACACTCTCGCTGAGGGTTGGTCCCGAGTCAATCTTAAGAACCTGAAAGGCAACACTTATCAGTCATTCTATCTACTAATCAGGTTCCATATAACCACGGATATCTTGAAAGTGAATGCTCAGGGTTCACCACCCAACCGCAGTTCCATAGCATGTACATCCTAGTGTAAATTAAGACTCATTTCTTCTATCTAGTTTTATAGTCCATTTCTGCCATTGTTCAATTCGCGGATTAAAGTAGTGTTCCTGCCTTAATATCCCTATTTCCATTTTGCAATTATTCAAGACCTGCTGTTTTATCAGCTCCCAAGTCGGGGAGTCTGGAGTTTTCCAGAATCTTGCAAGAGTAGCTTTAGTTTCTATGAGAATATGGATTATTAATTATTTTTTATCCTTTGGAATTGTAGGCCAACCCAGATGTAATATCATAGAACTACAAGTATAATCAAGGTCTACCTCTATTGCTTCCCTGCAGAATTTCGCTACCTTTTGCCATAATGGAGATATAATCGGGCATGACCACCATATATGAACATAATCTGCTCTCAATGAGGCGCATCGCCAGCAGAGATATTGAGATCCTGGATATATTTTTGTTAATTTAGCTGGAACGTAATGCCATCTATTGATAATTTTATAATGACTTTCCGTTTAGGCAGTGCGAGGCTTTCATTACTGCTTTATTGGCCTTAAGCCATTCATTTCTCGTAATTGTAATTTGTAAGTCTCTTTCCCATGCTTTTAGGGCTGGGAATTCAGGGATTGACTTATATTTACTAGAAATTTTTAAGCTTTTGGAAACTAAATTTTTATTATGTCTGGTGTTTATCAAATTTAGGAAAGTTTGTAATTCCTCAGGAATCTCAGTTATTCTATGTCTCATTAGGAAATGTTTTATCCTTAAATACGCAAAACTTTCTCTATAGGAAAGCGAAAAAACTTGTTTAATCTCCTCAAAAGGTCTAATTTGTTGCTGTTGGAATAGCTGGTCTATTCTATTAATACCTTTGCTTAACCATGGATCTAGATTTAAATCCTCAATATTATTGGACAATACATGCAGGGGTAAATCAATAATAATTTTATCTTCAATTTGAGTCTTTTTTTCCAGATTCTCCATTGACCCAATAAATTAGCTAGAATTAAACCCATATCATCTCTCTCATACTTATCTATACTCCAAAATAAAGTCGTCAAATCCGGAACTGACGCTTTCCTAGCCTCAATTTTTTCCCATGATTCACCCCTAGAGCTCTCTTTCATAGAGGAAATAACATGCGCCAATGAACAAGCTTCATATATGTCCGTAATATCAGGGACTCCCATCCCTCCCAACTTAGGCTTTAAATTCAAATTTTTTTTATTAACCCTGGGTTTTTTCCCCAGCCATATATATTTATCTAAAGCAGATTGAATCATCATGAGCCATGGTTTAGGCATTTTCAATGGTAACATACGGAATATATAACTCCATCTGGGAATCAGGTAAGACTTTACGATGTTAATTCTACCTGTCCATGATATCTCTGCTGTTCTCAAGTCCTTCAGTTGTTTATTAATTTGCATCATTAGAGGTAAAACGTTGTATTCCAAAATCCTAAAAGGATTACTGGAAATCTTAATGCCTAAGTAGATAATAATTTTTTTTGCCCATTCGAAACTATATTTCGCTTTAATGTGTATTTTCTCTTCCTTCTTTATATTTTTGGCAAGAATAGTTGTCTTATCTACATTTAACTTAAAGTTGGAATAGTGCCCAAATTCATAAATCACCCTTAACAGTTCATCTGTTGATGTTATAGGGTCTGATATAGTGATTAGCACATCGTCTGCATAAAGTAAAGTTTTAAATTCCTCTTGGCCTATTGTTATTCCCTTTATTTTCTCATTAGACCTGATGTCACAGATCAAGGGTTCTATATATATCAAATATAGCAATGGGGACAGGGGACACCCCTGTGTTGTCCCATTTCTTATGTTAAACCACTCAGAAGTTATACCCCTGCCGATTGTTCTTGTCATTGGGGAGCTATACAAGGCCATAATAGCGCTCAGAATCAAACCTTCAAAACCAAAAGCCTTCAATGCCTCCCAAAGGAAGTCCCATCTGACTCTGTCAAAGGCCTTCTCCGCGTCCAATGACAGGGCCAGCAATGGAGTGCCTGATTCATGAACGTGTTCCAAAATGTCAATCACTGTCCTTACACTATTGTTTGATTGTCTATCCTTCATAAATCCAACCTGGTCTCCATGAATTATGGACGGGAGGACTCTTTGTAGTCTCTTTGCCAAAATACTTGCATATATTTTTATATCGGAATTTAATAAGGATATAGGACGATAATTCCCTACCAATTCCGTCGATTTATCTGGCTTTTGTATGGGAATTATATTAGCGTATAATAATTCGTTGGGCAAATCTTTTTCTCGAACTATACTATTAAAAAGATCTTCAAGGTGTATTACCAGTACGTCCTGAAACTGTTGGTAAAATATATTTGGAAAGCCGTCCGGCCCCGGAGTTTTATATTTTTTTTAAAGACTCAATTGCATTTGTTATTTCAGTTTTTGAAAAGGGTTCATTAATAGAATTCAATTGTTCCCTTGATAATTTTTTTAGGGTTTTATTTTGAAAATATGTTTCTGGATTATAGGGGTAATCAGGTAAGTTATACAATTTTTGATAAAATGAATTAAATGCTTTACCTATATTTTCAGGAGTTAATTGGATATCATCTGTAATAATTTTTTGTATTAACTTATTTAATTTCGCACCTTTAACTCGGTTTGTGAGCATTTTATTTGCTCGGTTTCCTTTATAGTACCATTTTATTTTTAAATATTCGAGTTTTTTTGAGGTTTGTAAAAGTAGAATTTTATTGATTTTATTTTTTATTATTCCTATTTTCTCGCTTATCTCTGTATTTGGATTATTTTTGTTAAGATTTGTTAATTTATAAAGAGACACATATAGTTCTGTCAGGGAAGCTTCTTTTTGTTTTTTCTTAATTGTACCTAATTTAATAAAATGTCCCCTCAACACAGCCTTATATGTACACCAAACTATGGCGTCTGAAGTTCCTTTATTTGTATTCTCCTCGAAAAAACGGTTTGTTAATTCTTTTATGGTATTTATGTCTTGGGCCTCCCTCAGAAGGAATTCATTAAGTCTCCAACTATTCCTAATTTTAATATCTGGTGAAATAGTGAAATCAAGTATTACTGGGTTATGATCTGACCAGGTTACTTCTTGAATCAAAACCTTTTTAATCTTATATGAAACCTCTAAAGAACCCAAAAACAAATCTAATCTAGAGTAGGTACAATGTGCTTTCGAAAAGCAGGTATAATCTTTTTCTGATGGGTGATTTATCCTCCAAAGATCTAATAATTCATACTTGTTTATCAGAGTTGAGAATTGCATTGAGGATTTCTTTCCCCTTTTATCTTGCATTACCCCTATCAATGAGTTCCTATCCAACGTTCCGTCCAAAATGCAATTAAAATCTCCTCCTATAATAATCTTACCCTTTTTAATTTTTTCTAATTTACTCAAAACCATTTGTATAAACTGAACTGGGTTAGTATTAGGAGCATAGATGTTTACAATAGTGAATTCTTCATCTTGTATTTTACATATAGCTAAGATGAATCTGCCATTTTTATCTATATCCTGGTATATAACTTGAATATCTAGATCATCTGTTGCTAATAAAGCTACTCCACATTTCTTTTTATCCTCCAATGAAGAGCAGAGTTGGATTTTAATTTTTTGGGGGATAAAACGTTTTATATCTTTCCTTAACCAGTGAGTTTCTTGGAGTAATATAACTTTTGCACCTTCCTTTTTAATATATTGGTACACCATGGCTCTTTTAGTTGCGTTATTCAGACCCTGTACATTCACCGTCATAAACTTAACCATAGTC
The DNA here is from genome assembly GCF_036172605.1 of Pelobates fuscus. Lineage (NCBI taxonomy): Eukaryota > Metazoa > Chordata > Amphibia > Anura > Pelobatidae > Pelobates > Pelobates fuscus. The sequence continues at coordinate 37,603,499 of NC_086320.1, forward strand.
TAAGCATTTGAGACTCGGGACCAAACCCCCCGGCGGGGAAAAAAAAGAAGGAAAAAAGGAAGGGGAAGAAAACACATAACAATTACATTCATATGACCTCATGTAAATCAAACATGAGTCCAAACATACCCACATTCTTGATAAGAAGTTCCATCTCCACTCCCACTTAGTGGAAGACAGAAAATGCGTCCCAGAACCCTGGGAATACATCCAAAACTCCACAAAAATATGGAGTTAATTGGGGGAGCATGAGGAAAACCCTCCCCGAGAGTGCTGCGGGAGTCCATGTAAACCCAACAGGAAGAAGAAGGGAAGAGAGGGGGAGAAGAAAAAAAAAAACAAAAAGAGAGAAAATTTCATATTTACATTTTCCTGAATCTCACTAACTTACCGTATATACTCGAGTATAAGCCGACCCGAATATAAGCCGAGGCCCCTAATTTTATCCCAAAAAACTGGGAAAACTTATTGACTCGAGTATAAGACTAGGGTGGGAAATGCAGCAGCTACTGGTAAATTTCTAAATAAAATTAGATCCTAAAAAAAATATATTAATTGAATATTTATTTACAGTGTGTGTATAATGAATGCAGTGTGTGCGTATGTGTGTGTGTATGAGTGCAGCGTGTGTGTATGAGTGCAGCGTGTGTGTATGAGTGCAGTGTGTGTGTGCATGAATGCAGTGTGTGTGCATGAATGCAGTGTGTGTGTGCATGAATGCAGTGTGTGTGTGTGTATGAATGCAGTGTGTGAATGCAGTGTGTGCAGGGCCGGTGCAAGGATATTTGCCGCCGTAGGCAAAAAAAATTTTGCCGCCCCCTCCCCCCCCCCAAATGTCCTGACTTCCCCTCCTCCTCCCTCAGTGGTCCTTACCTCCCCCCCCCCGTGTTCCTTCACCCCCCCCCAGTGGTCCTGACTCACCCCTCCCCTAGTGGTCCTTACCCTCCCCTCCCCTAGTGGTCCTTACTTCCCCCTCCCCTCCCATAGTGGTCCTTATCCCACCCCCTCCCTCTCATAGTGGTCCTTATCCCCCTTCTCCCTCCCATAGTGTTCCTTATCCCCCCCCCTCCCTCCCATAGTGGTCCTTATCCCCCCCTCCCTCCCATAGTGGTCCTTATCCCCCCCCCTCCCTCCCATAGTGGTCCTTATACCCCCCTCCCTCCCATAGTGGTCCTTATACCCCCCCTCCCTCCCATAGTGGTCCTTATCCCACCCCCTCCCTCCCATAGTGGTCCTTATCCCACCCCCTCCCTCCCATAGTGGTCCTTATACCCCCCTCCCTCCAATAGTGGTCCTTATCCCCCCCCTCCCTCCCATAGTGGTCCTTATCCCCCCCCTCCCTCCCATAGTGGTCCTTATACCCCCCCTCCCTCCAATAGTGGTCCTTATCCCCCCCCTCCCTCCCATAGTGGTCCTTATACCCCCCTCCCTCCAATAGTGGTCCTTATCCCCCCCTCCCTCCCATAGTGGTCCTTATCCCCCCCCTCCCTCCCATAGTGGTCCTTATACCCCCCTCCCTCCCATAGTGGTCCTTATACCCCCCCTCCCTCCCATAGTGGTCCTTATCCCACCCCCTCCCTCCCATAGTGGTCCTTATCCCACCCCCTCCCTCCCATAGTGGTCCTTATCCCACCCCCTCCCTCCCATAGTGGTCCTTATACCCCCCTCCCTCCAATAGTGGTCCTTATCCCCCCCTCCCTCCCATAGTGGTCCTTATCCCCCCCCTCCCTCCCATAGTGGTCCTTATACCCCCCTCCCTCCCATAGTGGTCCTTATCCCCCCTCCCTCCCATAGTGGTCCTTATCCCCCCCTCCCTCCCATAGTGGTCCTTATCCCCCCCCTCCCTCCCATAGTGGTCCTTATACCCCCCTCCCTCCCATAGTGGTCCTTATACCCCCCTCCCTCCCATAGTGGTCCTTATCCCACCCCCTCCCTCCCATAGTGGTCCTTATACCCCCCTCCCTCCCATAGTGGTCCTTATACCCCCTCCCTCCAATAGTGGTCCTTATCCCCCCCCTCCCTCCCATAGTGGTCCTTATCCCCCCCCTCCCTCCCATAGTGGTCCTTATACCCCCCTCCCTCCCATAGTGGTCCTTATCCCCCCCCTCCCTCCCATAGTGGTCCTTATACCCCCCCCTCCCATAGTGGTCCTTATACCCCCCCTCCCTCCCATAGTGGTCCTTATACCCCCCTCCCTCCCATAGTGGTCCTTATACCCCCCTCCCTCCCATAGTGGTCCTTAACACACCCCCTCCCTCCCATAGTGGTCCTTATACCCCCCCCCCCTCCCATAGTGGTCCTTATACCCCTTTTTTTTGTTATTATTAATTTTTTTTTTATTATTATTATTTTTTTATTATTATTTCTTATTTTATTTATATTTTTTTTTTTCGTCCCCCCTCCCTGCTTGATATATGGCAGGGAGGGGGGCTCTCCTTCCCTGGTGGTCCAGTGGCAGTTCAGTGGGGGGGAGAGGGGGGCTGGCAGAGCTGTAACTTACCTGTTCTGCAGCTCCTGTCAGCTCTCTCCTCCTCTGCGCCGTCCGGTCAGCACCTCGGTCAGCTCCCAGTGTAAATCTCGCGAGAGCCGCGGCTCTCGCGAGACTTACAGTGTAAGCTGACAGAAGAGCAGAACGGACGGCGCAGAGGAGGAGAGAGCTGACAGGAGCTGCAGAACAGGTAAGTTACAGCTCTGCCAGCCCCCCTCTCCCCCCAGTCTGTATTATGGCAATGCAAATTGCCATAATACAGACCTTGACTCGAGTATAAGCCGAGTTGGGGTTTTTCAGCCCAAAAAATGGGCTGAAAAACTCGGCTTATACTCGAGTATATACGGTATATAATTGTTTCAATTTCTTGTATATCAGCTTTACATTAATAAAGTCAATCCCTATAATCAATAAGCCATGTCTTGACATGCGAACCATTATAAACAATTTAGCTATTAAATATCACCAAAATGAGGAAAAAAAAAAAATATATACACTTTTTATATACATATCATAATCCCCACTGTGGAAGCTACTTTCAATATAACTATTTCAATTTCTTATGTTACACCTTGTGTTAATTCTACCAATCCTTATGATCTATGAGTTATTCTAAACCGATAGCATATCATGTAAACCATTGTAATCCATTTTGCTATTCAAATTACACCAAGAAGTGTCATTATATATGTATTATCCTGTTCCCCTCTAGCAGAAGATACCTTTAAATGTGGTTATTTCAATTTCTTATATAACAGTTTTATATTACTAGAATCTATCTTTGCAATCTAAAGTGTTATCTAAACAATATCGTGTGGACCATATAGCTAATTTAACCATTAGATTTACACCCAAAAATACACTAAAAACAATACAAGAAAAAAAAAAAAAACCACATTTATATGTACATTCTCCTAATCTCCACTAATGAAGACAATTTGTAGTGTAATTAATTCCATTACTCACATAATAACTTTATATTAGTGATTTCAATACTTATACTTTATAGATTATTTTAAACCAGTGTTCTATCATGCGAACCATTCTTATCAGTTTAACTATTCAAATTACACCGGAAAGTGTCGATATCTGTACGTGATCTCATTCTCCTCTGGGAGGAGATACTATCAAGTGTGGTTATTTCAATTTCTTATATGCCATCTTTATATTAATAAAATCAGTCATTATGATCTAAAGTTTTTCTTTTTCCCCCCTCCCTCTACTCTCTCTCCCTTCCCTCCTCTTTCAAACAACATCATAAAAACCAAATACCTGGTTTTACCATTAACATTGCACCAAAAAAGTGTCATTTATATATACATTAACCTATTCCCCTATAACATGAAGCGTTTATAGTATAGATATTGCGATTTCCTATGTACCAACTATTATAAGAAGCATCTTTGTAAGCTGTGAGTTAAGCCGAGCAATGCCGTGTCAGCCATTTACAGTATAGTATATTTAGTTAGTGTAGTTATATCAGAAAAAAAATAAAAAATAAAATATTCAACCCTTAATCGGCCTGTTAGGATGGCCAGTCTTATCAGTTAAATTTACATATGGACCTCCTGTAGCCATTTCCTGGCTAGATCTGAGTTGGCAAACACCAGAGTTTTTGCTTCGTAAATGATGATTAGTTTTGCTGGAAAAGCCCAAAAGTGTTTAACATTATTTTTCCTTAATGTCTCCAGAACCGAAGCGAATAATCGCCTTTTCTTCCTCGTTTCGTATGATAAATCTGGAAGAACTTTTATGCTCGCGTATTCTTCTTTTTTACTGCCTTGCTTTGAGGCTTTTCTTATTTCTTCTCTAAATAGGTATGAATTGCAGCAAACCATAATATCTCTGGGAGCTTCCATTGTGAGATTTTTAGGTTTTGGAATTCTGTGATATCTCTCTAGAAATTTATAATTATCATCCTTCTGAATCCCTAACTCCAAAAAATATGAATCCAAGAATGCTTTTATTTTTTCTTGTGTGATACTTTCCGGGATGTTCCTTAATCTCAAGTTATTTTGTCTTGATCTGTCTTCAAGATCATTTATCTTTAATTGTAGCTGTTGGATTTTCTGGTTTATTTCTCCCTGTTGCTGCTGTTGATCTTTAATTAGTGAGTCAATTAGATCCATTTTTCTTTCGACTTGGTTAATCCTCAGGCCTATCTCTTTAATTTCCTTTTTTAAATCCTCATTATTACTGAGAATTTCTTGTTTTATTGCTAGAAGTTGCTGGTCTAGACAGTTTTTTAAGAATTCTGGCGTAACCCTCGGATTTTCCATTTGTGATGTTTCTAATTGAAATATTTTTTTCTCACCTGTTGTCAGGTTAATTTATTTTGCAGAGCTCTCTGGCAATGATCTATCTGTTTGGGGAGTGAAGAAGTTAGAGAGTCTTTTCTCCGTTTTATTATCTTTTCTTTCAGCCTTCTCTTTATGTTCTTTATCTTTATCTTTGCCAAGGATCGCTTTGTTTTCTTGATTTCTTCCGTCTTCCTTGAACTGCACACACCAGCCAACCTTGAGTTGCAGCCGCCACCTTAAACTTGTAAATAAAAGTAGGAAGTCTAGTGCTCTCAATTCCCCTGCCTCCACCACAGCAAAAAATGACAATGGAGCACCTCTAGTTCTCCCGCGGTTCGAAAATCCACTCGGGTCGGGGGGCACAGCCGGGCTAATTCTCTACGACAGCTTTTCTTTTCTTTCCCTTTCCCATAGGTCTTACATGCCAGTTAAAGCTCCTCCGTCCGCCATCCGACTCCCACGGCACTCTCGGCGGGCTTCACTCCCTCCGCCCCCTTACGTAGCGTTCGCGCACGCACGCGTCCTACGTCATCCCCGCCGCCTAGATATTGAGAAAACATTTTATATTTAGGCTTTCTTTATTGCAAGTTCTGTTTAATTAAGATTTTCTTATCCCCTGCTATGTTAATAGCTTGCTAGATCCTGCACAAGCCTCCTGTGTGTGATTAAAGTTCAATTTAGAGATTGAGATACAATTATTTAACCCCTTAAGGACACATGACATGTGTGACATGTCATGATTCCCTTTTATTCCAGAAGTTTGGTCCTTAAGGGGTTAAGGTAAATTACATCTGTTTGAAAGTGAAACCCGTTTTTTTTTCATGCAGGCTCTGTCAATATTAGCCAGGGGAGGTGTGGCTAGGGCGGCATAAACAGAAACAACGTGATTTAACTCCTAAATGACAGTGAATTGAGCAGTGAAATTGCAGGGGAATGATCTATACACTAAAACTGCTTCATTAAGCTAAAGTAGTTAAGGTGACTATAGTGTTCCTTTAAGTTTGTTGAGGAATTTTATGCGTTTTAATTCTCTGGGAAATTAGTGGCACAACTAGGAAGGAATAGCTCATTGCTAGACATTGCTAGGGACAACTGCTTTGGTGGAAATGTTCTGGATTCAATCCAGGGAAAAGTCCTCTTGTGTCCATTGCACATACGCTGGCACCTTTCTGGTTAACAGGTAGTCCCAGGACTTCTTTTTTTTTTTTTTTTTTTATTCTTATTTATTTATTTTTATCCCATAACTCTTGTGGCTTGGCAACACCTAGTCAAATATAGCTTATTTCTGTAATTTTGCCCATAAAAAGCAGGCAAACAAAAATACCAGAATGTGCCAACAAATGTCTAAATTTAAATGGATACAGGTGAGTTTGACAAAGCACTGTCTGTCACTACTCTTTTTGGGGGCAGAGTGCAAAGGTCCAGGAGGTATATTACAATGTTTAACCCCTTAAGGACCAAACTTCTGGAATAAAAAGGAATCATGACATGTCACACATGTCATGTGTCCTTAAGGGGTTAAAGGGCCACTCAAATTCTAATCAAGTCACACTATGTCATAAGACAAAATAGACAAAAAAATCACAATATATCATAAGACAAAAAGACAGAGCTACTGCTTTTAAGTTTTACCAAGTCATTACTAGTAATAGTGTTGTACTCTTTTGCATGCGTGAGAGTACAGCCAAGGCCAGCCTTAGGCCTACTGGCCCACTGTGCGAAAAATCTTTCAGCACTTCTTCCTGGCCATGTCTCCTCTCCGACTACACCCCGTCACCCCAGTTCCTACCGATGTTCAAAAATTCCTATTCTTCTTAACACCAAAACAAAAGAGATTGGCAAGGCTGATGAATTTTTAATTTTTTACTCACAGTTATTAAACTTGTAAGTGCACTATCAGTACAATTATTAAATAAAATAGCAGTAAACTAGTGGTAAACAATAATTATTAAACTAACATACTAACATATTATGGGGCAGATATACAGCCCTGAAAATTAAAGTGTCAGAATGTCATGTATTACAGACCCCTTTCTTTCAAGTAAGTGGACATAGAAATGTATAGCGTCTGCTTGTATGTGCACGCCTTAGGGCTGTAGAGATTGTGTGTGTGTCTTAGACAGGAGTCAGCAACCTTTTTCCACATAAGGGCCAAATGCTGGGTTTGTAAATAGATGGAGGGCTACCCTCCTTTATAAAACCTGTGATAACATTAGATGGCTCCCTAATTTGGTATCCTTTTGTGGGATTGCCATATTTAAGGATTGCAAATTAGGGAGCTATCTACTAAACAACTGAAAGATCAAAATTAAAAAGGGTCTTTTTAATTTGGATCTTTGAGTTGTTGATTAGAAAATTCCATAAATTACTATCATTATATGGGATTTACATATTTAAGGATACCAAATATGTGAGCTATTTTCTAGAACAGGGGTAGGCAACCTTTTAGCAGCACTGTGCCAAAATAAGATTGTGATGTCCCATAGCGTGCCGGTCCTATTTTTTTTTTTAAATTGAGGTGTGTATGTTGCCGTATTCTGCTTGTGTTATTGATACTGCAGTTGCTTTGTATCATTGCATTTGTGCGTATATGAGCTAATATAATGTACATGTTCTTGAGTAGTTTGTGGTATCGTGTCCCTATGAATGTGGGCTGTGTATGGGGGCTGCTTGTGGAATTGTGTGTGTGTGTGTGGATGGAAATGTCACATAGTGTGTTTGGTGGTGTGTGTATGTGTGGGGCTGTTTGGGGTATTGTATGTAAGAGCCTGCATGTGGGGTTGTGTGCATGTATGTGGATTGGTTGTTACTTGGGTTGCATTTAAGCAGAATTATTTTTTTTTCTTTATTCTTTATTTTTTTCTGTGCATAACCCAAAGGCTTACGATGCTACGTCAGCAGAAGCAAGCAATGATATCAATGTAGAACATATACATGGCATGAGAAAGTGGCACAGCTTTTAAATATAATAATACACAGGCTAGTTGTGTTTGTCTATTTAGAAGTCACAGGAGTAGAAATAGATGCAAGGATAAGACAGGTAACGATTTAAACTTTGCTTAATATGTGTTAGCACGATTAGCACAAGATTAATTAGCTAAATTATTGAGGCATATACAAAGCTAGGATGAAAGACATGACGTACCACAGCATTTTTGTTCTTAATCTACTACACAGCAAGTACCCGTTAGTGGTAGGAGCAAAGTGGGGGTCTGTGGCTGAGAGACTATATATTAATAGGCATATAGTACACTGCAGAATACGTTTAGCCCCAGGGTCTGTTCTTGTCTTTCACTCCACGCCATCTCTTGAGGCTGGATCTTTCAGTCCCTGGTTGTAGCTGAGCAGTGGGTCGCCAAGGCGGCACAGAGCCGGTCCATGCGTGTCAGCAGCTCGCCACTGTGGTGTGTGGGATCAATGTTGCCTGTAGGAGTAGTGGTGGTGTTGGCAGCCGAGGTTGTATTGCTGCCTGCCGGCTTTGCCCGACCAGTAGGGCTCGTGTGTGCAGGATCAGGCTAGTAGGGATGCCGTGGCAGACCGGGATGACCCCCGCCGGTCCAAAGGGGGGGGGGGGTTAAGGGTCTGCAGTGCCTTACAGGACTTACAGGCTTACAGGCTGCAAATCGGACCTGCCTCTGCAAGTGCACCCAGTTAGTTCAAGATGCCCCTGCCCCATTGCCACTGGGTGCTCCGTGGGGTGGGTAGATGAGGTACCCGTTTAGCTCTGCTTTGTTGCCGCAAAAAGGACTGACTTAATGTCGGCCATTCGACCGGAGCCCCGGGTGGATGCGGCTGCTCCACATGGCGGTCAAGCTCCGCCCCCCAGATTTTGAGTATGTTTGTGTGTGGGCTGTTCGTATTATTTGAATGAGGGGAGGGTTATTGTGCATTTCTGTGTATATTTAGCAGTGTGTGTGGCTTCCCTGGAGTCAATTGGGGACCATGATGGCCAGGTACAGGTCAAGGACAGAAGCTGCAACAGCAGCTGCGGGCTGCTCTACTACCGTGTGGGTTCCCATTCACAAGTGCTGGGAGGAAGTGATCTGAGATCACTTCCTCTATGTGCTGCAATGCATAAATTGAAGATTTTCCTTCACCACCTTTTCGTATTAGCAGATATCTGAAGTTTCACTGGGACTTTTGACAGGCCAGACCCTGTTTGACTCTAGCAGCCTTGAGTGCCGTGCAAAGAGACCTCGGGTGCCGTGCATGGCACACGTGCCATAGGTTGTCTACCCCTGTCCTAGACAGTGCCCCGATTTTGCATCATTAAATATGGCGATCCCACATAAGAATACCAATTTAGAGAGTCGTTTACTAAACAGCTAAAAGATCGAAATTAAGAAAAGACCTTTTATTATTTTGATCTTTAGCTCTTTAGTAATAAGCTCTCTAAATTAGTACCCGTATGTGGGTTCGCCATATTTATGATACAAAATTAGGAATCTATCTACTATACACATACACATTCTCATGATCACAGACACACACACACAATCTCAGACATACACAGACATTGCTAAATACATATTTTTGAAAAGCTAAAGGTTGTCATTCTCCTACTTATGTAGACATGCCAGTCCTCTCCCTGGTGGGCAGTGTTCATTGCCGGCTTCATTGTACTCTTCCTGAACAGCTCTCGTCTGCACCTTGTAGTGGTGCCATGCCGGGGTGACATCATATCCTGCCTGTGAACATACTGCAGGGCATACAAGAGAGCTGTGTTAGGAAGAGTCCAGTAAGTACATAGCTCCGTTGCCACCCTTCAACTCTCCTACCAGTGTAATGGGTCACAGTAGGCACCTTATGTGTGGGCAAGCACCTACTCTGCCAAGTGAGAGCCCCTAATGCTAGCTAGCTGTAGAGTGTATATATGTTTGTCGGTAGGGGTTGTAGTGTGTGTATAGGGGCTGTACAGTTTGTGTTTGTGTAAGCAACTGCAGTTTGTGTGTATATGTGTATAGGGGTTGCAATGTGTGTATTAGGATCTGTTCTGTGTGTATGTTTAGAAGTGCTGTAGTGTGTGTGTATGGGGCTGTAGTGTTTGTGCATTGGGATACAGTGTGCGTATAAGAGGTGTATTGTGGCTCTATGGGGGTATAGTCTGTGTATGTATAGCGGATGTAGTATGTGTGTATAGAGGGTGCATTGTATGTATAGAGGGTGTAGTGGGGCAACACTCTCATTGGATGGAGTCCAAGTCCATGCTCCCCTCGTGTATTAATGTTCATCATTGTGTCCATGTCCACTAATCCCCCATGTGGCCATATCTCATTGTTTACCTTGCAACCTTGCCCATGTCCACCCTTGAGTCATGTCTCCTATATGTCCATGTCTCCCTTTGTGTCCATGCTCCTCTGTCCTTTTATAAGTCCATGTCCTCCTTTTGTGTTCATGTCCCCTTCATGTGTTCATGGTCCTCCTTGTTTTCCATGCCCCCCCACTTGTGCCCATGTCCTCTTGTGTCCATGCCCACCTGTCCCACCGTATGTCCTTGCCTCACTCTTATGTCCATGTCTCCACTTGTGTCTGTGTCCCCCTTGTGGCCATGTACCTCATTTATGTCCCCATGTCCTCCTTGTGTCAATGTCTGTTTCAAGTGATATAACTAAAGACACTGCAAGCTATTAGTGTATAGCAGCCATGTTTCAGTGGAAACAGGAAGGAAGTACACACCCCAATAGGAAACACGTGCACTAGAAAATAAACCATAGATTTAGCTGAATGTAAACCAAACATAACATCCATAACAATGTCCTCCATTTGTGTCCATGCCCCTGTCCCCTCCTGTGTACAAGGTTTCACCCTGAGTCCTTGTCCTACCCAGTGTCCATGTCTCTCATGTATCCATGTTGTGTCTATATTCCCCTTATGGCCAAATCCCCCTTTATGACCCCGTTTTCTCCTTGTGTCAATATCCCCTATTTGTTTCCATGGCCCCTATCCATTCCTATGTACATGATCTCACTTTGTGTCCATGTCCCACCCCCCCCCCCCCCCCATGTTACCATGTCTCTCTTGTGTCCCTGTACCTGTTCCCCTTGTGTGCATGTCCATCCCATATTCCCTAATGTACATTTCCCCTTTTGTGTCCATGTCTCTCTTCTGTGTCCCTGTCCCATGTGAATGTATCCCCATTGAGCCCATGCCCTCCTTAATGTCCATGTTCCCTCTTTGTGTAGATGTCCTCCTCATGTTTGTTCTCATCTGTGCCCTCATCTCCCACAGTAACTCCATCTCCTCAGTTTTGAAGCCTGACTGAGCAGCATGAGAGTGAGAGTCCTCCTGAGACCTTGCATGCCCTGCCAGGACTCTTTTAATCAGGAACTGTGTGGAGGGGACTGGGCTATAAAGTGTCTCTGTTGGTACACACAGCACCCAGCATCACAGAGTCCTGACAGAGCATGCAGGGCTCAGCCTTCCATGGTACATGAAAATAAATTGTAAAACATTTTTAATTCCTGGGCTGGAGACTATGGGTACAAGAGGAGAGAGAATCTGACACCTCTAGTATCTCCGTTGGATGCCTGGTGCCCCTGTTGCTATGGTGCCCTGTGTAAACGCACAGCTCGCTCACCCTAAAGGGGCCCTGAGTACAGCACGGACGTGGAATCCTGGCAGATGAAGCACCAGGAGCTGAAGGGTGCCTTGTGGAAGATGATCGATCATACAACCCGATGCCACATTGCGTCAAGGTGCAATGTCACCATCTGTTTTTTTTTTAAATATATGCAAAGACCCGCAAGGTGACAGCTGCTTTAATTAATTACTATTGCCAAAAATCGTGCTCCCCATAAGATAAAATAGTCTCTACTTTTTCATATGTAAAAACTAAGGTATATTTCTAAAAAGAAATACAGGGACATAAAAGGATTAATCTAAAAACTAGTTTCTAAGTGCTCTAATTTCTAAGTTCTAGTTTCTAAGTTCGTTCGAACAGCGTCCTCATCAAACCATTGTTCCTGTAAAAATTTGTAAGAGTTTTTCTAATTTTTGTTACATCCAGCCCCTGTATAATATTGTACAGCGCTGTGGAATAAGATGGCGCTATATGAATGCCAATAATAAAAATAATAACTGCAGTGGCTCAATATCTACCACAGCCGCTTTTTAAAATTCAGCACATATGACCACGCAAGCTGGGTAAACTTCACGCAGCTGATTCTTATAAACTCGTCCATCAAATACAGTTTTAATTAAGGACCTGGGGCAATATTTATAATTAATACAGGATTGGATTGTGCATTTTATCCCAGCTTGCCTGTCAATGTGGCAACCCCGAGGAATAGTTTTTTTGTTTGCTTTTATTTTTCCAACAAATAGTATAATTTATTCATGTCTGTATTAAGCATAGACAATTCCTAGCAGGAGAATCATCACATGTTTTTTGACATGACTAGCATGTACAGACCATGGCATATTACCTAAACGGTGAATTGGCCAAAAATACACAAACTAGAAAAAAAATTCAACAACTGGCTATTATATCTGGTTTAGCGAATAACCCCCTCAATAATGAATTTAGTTGTAGGGTTTGCTTGTGAGTTATGATTTCGACAGATACATGCACAAAATGTGTTCTAATTAACATTTGATCTGATAATAAAAATAACACTTCCACGTCTACAAGGGATGTTTTGAAGCTTATTGATATTTAACATATTTCAAAATAAACCTTTTCACTTTAGAGTTTGCCGTTACCGGCTCGGCTATGTCGCCGTCTATGCTTGCCGTTGGCTTGGCTCGTTGGTGGGGTGGGTAAGAGTTCTTATGGCGGGCAGCGATGTAGGGCATGGAGGTGGAGGTCGCAGACCCCTTGAGACTCCGTTCAGCAGCCTTGCTGTTTGCTGTGGGCTCAATGAGGGAGCAGCCTTTCTCATCGGCCTTGGTGCACCTGGCGTTCGCCATCTTGCGTGCTGCGCCCAGGTCCCCAACCGGGGCCGCGGTGTTGCTGGGCCTGGATTGCATAGCCACTAGGTGAGGACCGGGATCGCCCCCACCGGTCCCATGGGGGGGCGGGGAGGGAGAACAGGGCCGGTTCCGCCCGGTGCTGGGCCTATGGCTGGGTGCCATCAGGCAGGATAGTAGGGCAGCGGCCGTCCGCCCCTCTCACCACCGGCGAGGGCCTCACCTCCAGAGGACTGAAACTCGAGGAGCCGGCCTCGCCCTGGATCCAGCATCCCCTTAGCACTGAGGACCATTGCTGTCGATCTATGGTTAGTTAGTTTTTCATGTTTATTTGCTTTAGAAGTTAGTGAGTTGCAGGAGCTGGTCTCACTTGCGACCTTCCAGCTCGGTGGTCCAGCCCCGCCCCCTCACAAAACATTTTTGAGGAAAATACAAGTAAATAGTTATTTTGCATTGTCAAATTTAAGGCTAAAATAGTCAAAAATTCTCCAACTCAGCTACGCTTACCGTTGGGCTTTTTAACCCTGCAAATTTAACACATTATTACCAAACAAATGGACACACGTACCACATGTGGCCTATAAATATTCTTTCACTCAAAATTACAGGTGATGATAAATATCTTAATGAGTCATCAGCACATAGCCTTTGTCATTTAATAGGGGCAAAAATGTGGTTAGAATTGACCACAATTCAGCGAGAGAGAGATAAAGCCTTCTGTTTTGGTATTGTTTATTATTTTATGACTCAACAGTTCATTTATAAAATTCTCTATAAACAGCCCATTATAAATATAAGTAATTATTGTGAAATTGGCAGATGGGTTTTGCTCTCAGCCTGTTTGGACATTTCGGATTTTCCTTGCTCATACGCTAGTTGCAGCCTCTGCAGTCCTCTCGCCATAAATGCTGCCTGCTCATCTCCTCCGAAGTGTATGATCCACTTTCTTAGCTCCTCGGTAGAAAACAGGGTACTCTGGGGCATGTCAGTAGAATTTATTCTTTGAATTCCTAGATCTGATAGAGTTCTTGCAGGAAGAACAGGCAAAGAACACACTTTATTTTCCATCGGCTCTGTGTGCACAAACAGAACAACCAACTGATGAACATTTTAATAGCAAATTCAAAAAGAAAATAACAAAAAACAAACTGTGAAGTTTATTCACTAACAAGTGTGTGCTGATCTCTGAGCAAAATACCAAAAAAGAAAAACCTCTATTGGAGCTCTACCTGTCTTCCTGGAGTCATAACCGGAGCTGCTAGATGATAAAGACGATGTGAAGTATTGATCACTATATCCACCGTTGAAATGGCAGGAAATTGACTTTCTGGAATCTGAGGACTGGACAGATACATTTGGGTTTTACTTTGCTGTTCTAGAACTGCCTCCTAAACCAGTAAAATGCTTAAAAATATAAAAAAGAAAACAAAAAACAAAGTACAGTAAAGCAAACAAAAAATTTTTTAAAGAGTAATAAGGGAAAAGCCTTGTTTGTTCTAAATGTTACACAGCATACATTGCCGGCAACTACACTCTCAAACCCACCCTGCAAAGACACATACATGATTAGTGGTACATCTCGTAAGTCATGAGGTAAGAATTAAATAATGATACCTCTCCCAAAAGCCAAGGTGCAGCCTAATATCAACACATCTAAACATATTTATGCAGTAAAAGATCAAACAAGATGCAGTGTACAGACACATTTGGGATCTAAATAAGAGATATAAACTATATTCTACAGATTGTCTTTCTGAGATGCCATAGTTACATGGAAATCTTTATTCCCTTCTTCTCTTCGCTGTAATTATACCATCATTATTCACTACAGTGTGAATTGTGACAAGTCAATCTCTGCTGAGAGATGCGTGCATTTAATACAAATCTACCCTTTATGCATGAAAAGATAAATTATTTAACCAGGAAAAAGAATTTTGGCTTCTGTTAGTTTACAAGTATGTACACAGAACGTTACCCAGCTCAATTGCACTCATTATACTGATCTAAGGATGAAGGAATGAGTTAACTCTGCTGGGAATTAAACCTGCAATCCAGCTGGGAAATTGATACTACCTAAAATAAAAGATCTAGATAGATCTGTTGTCTTTACTTTTGTAGCTCTGGGCCAATAAACGATATGACTAATGGCAAACTCTTTAGAGTAGACTATGAGATCTAGAATAGTTTGTGAGCTCAACGCTATTTTAATCAGACTTTTGTTTAATTTAGATTAATGGGCCAACAGCAAAGCCAGGGCCAACAGCAAAGCCAGATTAACGCTCGGCTGGGGGCTGAAGCTCTACGTCCACACATCGCAATACACCCACTGTTTTGACTGTCGGATCATTTGTACTGTGACCCGTATCAATAGTTGCTGCCCCAACAGATTTTTCTGTGCCTTCGCCTGCTTGTGAAGAGGGGTTTATATGCCTGAAATTTCCAATTCATATGTGCACGTGGAGAGAGTTTTGAATATGGCTGCATGGTATAAAAAATTCAAATTTCGTAATATGACCGGTGGTGATTTTCAGATTCAGGCCTAGGAAGCCTTAATCCCGCTCTGACCACCAATAACCCATGATTAATTTCCCTGTTTGAACAGAATTTGGTCATCCCTAAATCTTTAAACTATTTGTGGGTTTAAGGACTGGTTTGCACCAGCGATGCCCAGCCTCTTTAGCAGGGTACACAGAATTCTTGGACATTAAAGTGTATAATATTCACTATCATTCCTGTTGAAAGAATTCATATTGGAGTAAAAAATATTTTTTTTACCTTTTCTGGTTTCCTCGATTTTTGTTGTACGTTCTGCTTGTTCTTCCCTGGCTTACTAGTGGCACTGGGCAGGTAGCTTTGTGGCAGCCACACAGGGACAGCGTTACTTTCCACGGATTCCTTCTTGCCTTCATTAATACAGGCCCTACACGCAGTACAGGTTCTCGGCCTCAGACGTCTCTGTAAATGCTGCGTTGGGTTTGAATAACTCTGAACTGTGAGGTTACTGAAAAACAATCACAGAATCTGCTGAACATCCATCAAAGACACATTATGGCAGATCCACTTTAAATCCATTATTTATGTATGATTATTATGGGATAGGATTCAAACAAGCACATGCCTTGCAGAATGAATGTCTTTGCTTGCATGGGTTAATTCCTTTGCAATTTGTTATTAATTATTAAAAAGATTTGAAAGATTTATTTGTGTTGAAATGTTATTTGCAATTATTTGTGTTAGTCATAAGAAAGCCCTACTTTCCAGGGTAGGATTGCTGGTATTGAGTTTTCTGATTAGTAGCGGTGTATGCAAACTTATTATTCTTATTAAACTTATTATTCTAACATATTCACATTTTCCTCTGCATAGCATTCAGTACAAATCCTGGTACTAAAGCATGTCCTGTTTTCTTTCTGCACTTATATGTGCTCTGATTTTACTCTCGAAATTTGTAAGTTTGTAATTCTCCCCAAAAAATATCCCAATACTGGTTCTCGGGCTATTGGCAAACTACAAGTCCCATGAATTTTTGGTTACTGCGTGCAGTGGTTTTTTTTTTTAGCTTTTTTTTTCTAGCAAATGTTCATGGGAATTGTAGTTCACTAATAGTAGTACGTATTTGTTAAACAACAAATTGTAGTGATTTGAAAATCGTTTTTATAAAATGATATACCTAATGCATAAAACATACATTAAAAAAATAGATAATACAAATATATTTTGACGGTCGAGTGTTGCCACAGTTTTGACACCTGTCAGCCGTTACTACCTTCCCATTATTTACACTGGGAGCTGAATATATTCCATATGCCCTTGGCCAACAGTACGTCCATTCATCAGAATATATATTTTATATTTAGTAGTAACTGCTGACATTATAGATACTCATTGAATAAGAAATCACAATTGCAAATGCTTGTTCAGAGAAATCTTTTACGACGGTGGCACTTAGGAACAGGAATGATGAATAACAAAAAGGAAAATGATTAAAATGTCACATTGTGTTCTAGAATGAACATACAGTGATTGTTCGACCTTTTTTTATACTTTCAAAACTACTACAAAGTAACAGCTTCCCAAGATGGTCCACTTTTTCAGAAAACCCAGTGCCTGCAGCCAGCTGTCTCAGCCGAGTGTGTGATAGATAAAAGGAATTTCACGATGACACTCAAGTCAGCTGCAAGCTATATCTATACCTGTTTGTGTGATGTTGATCTGACACATGTTTGAAGTCTCTCTGTTTGTTTCCTGGTCTTCCGTAACACTTTAGAAGTTGCTTGGCAGATGTGTAATTAATATAGCTGTACTTTATGTCACCTGCTCTCTGTGACATTCCTGGAAAAGGAAATAACAACAATAAATAATTTGCAGGTTTAGTAATGGATGCACCTAATTTATTAAATTACTTTTCAGTGAAAGAATGTTAGTTTTAATTAATAATCTTCTAATCTAGAGCTATGGGATGCAAGGCAATGGACACACAGTGTGTTGGGGAAACCCAAGTCCTTTAGCCCTCATTAGAAACGACCTGAGGACAAGTTTTCCATCCCTTATAAACTAGGGAAGGAAGTCTCCAAAGCCACTGTGCCAATACTGTAATCCAACAAGGCTAGTGAAGGTAGGTCTCCAAAGCCCCTGTGCCAATACTGACCACCTACCAATTATAATAATACTCAAAGCCAGTGAATGCAGGATGGGGAAAGTGCTGATAGGCTAGGGAGTATAGGAATGGAGTGACTAAAGCATGTCATCATCATGAAGGAGGTATATACCCTGTTTTGGGAAGTGTCCCCAAGCAGTGTAGAAAGCAAGAGGAGTGAGGGCGGACCGGAGTTTGGGTGTTACAGAAAAGTAATTAAACCGTGGCAGGTGAGCGGCGGTAAGTCGCGGCACTAGAGGCAACCATACCTCCTAACTCCGGAGTTGTGCGATTCCAGATGCCAGTGTTCAAGGGAAAAAGGGGCGAGCCAGTGAGGCATCTGCGTCACATGCACTGAACCGCCCAGAAAGGGGACTAGTTAGCCCAAAAGATTGGCAGGTCAGCCTGGTGTGAATGCTCACACCTGCTCATCATTCAGGCCGGCCCACCGAAGGCTAACCATGCAGGGAGCTCTTTTCAGTGCCCTCCTTTAAGGCTGTGGTGCCCTCAACATTGTGGAAGCACCTCTAACGATGCCCTCGCACTAAGCTTGTTGGGGACAGATCCCTGGTGTCCCCTACAAATGGGACACCTGAGAATTACAGTTCAGCTATTTGGACTTAAAGGACCACCAAAGTCACCCAGACCTCTTCATCTCAATTAAGTAGTCTGGATGCAGTGGCTCTGTAGTTTTAACCCTGCAAAGTAAACACTACAGTTTCGTAAAAAAGCCATATGTACATTAAAGGGTTAAACATCTCCCTGACAGCCACTAGAGGGCCTTTCATTCCAAAATCAAGTAGAACCCAGTTCTTCAAAGGCTGCTGATAGTAGCATTTGATTGGAGGATTGTGGTGTTTTGCTGCTTATATGTTTTCATCCCCATTGCTTCTCCATAAAAAGCACCGGATTGGACGAAAACACAAACGATGACAGCAGGGATGCTGACATCGACAGAGGTGGAGCTAGCTGCGACAGAAGTGGAGTCTTGGTGATGGCAAGGTGGTAAGCACGCTTTATTTAATTTTCATTTTACACAGTAATCAGTGATCAGAGTGATAAAAGGGAACCTATAGTCTTGGAAAAGCAATTGCTATTTTTGGGACTATAGGTTTCTTCTAAATTTGAAATTCACTTTGAATTCCCACGTTAGTGATAGAAAAGAAAAACATAGGAATTTTAGGACTGTCCCTGCTATTCAGGGACACTTTGTTGGTATTGTAATTTCTGCTGTAAGATAATGCAAAGCTGGATCAGCTCTCCTAGAATGCTCAGCCAGGCAACAAATACATGATGGTGTCACAGTCCAGAGTACTGCAGTTTCAGAGGCAGCCTGTGATTGCTGTAAGCTCGTTTGTGCAGGGTCCTCAGCTACGAATTGTTCCTGTGTCATTGTGTAGTTGTCTAATTTATTGTAAAATGTCCCCCTTTCATAATATTAGAATTGCTGCAGCATTAGTTTGCGCTATATAAATACCAGTAATAAGTGTGCATTAACCCCTCTATAGTAATATCATTCCCAGAGCACCTACCTGCTGTCCCTGTATAGTATTGCCATTCCCAGAGCACTTACCTGCTGTCCCTGTATAGTATTGCAATTCCCAGAGCACTTACCTGCTGTCCCTGTACAGTAATACCAGCCCCTGGAGCACTCACCTGCTGTCCCTGTATAGTAATGCCAGCCTATGGAGCACTCACCTGCTGTCTCTGTATAGTATTGCCATTCCCAAAACACCTACCTGCTATCCCTGTAGTATAGTAATGCTATTCTCAGAGCAACTACCTGCCATTCCCAGAACACTTACCTGCTGACCCTGTATAGTATTGCCAGCCCCTGAAGTACCTACCTGCTGACCCTGTATAGTATTGCCATTCCCAGAACACTTACCTGCTGTATCTGTATAGTAATCCCATTCTCAGAGCTATCTGCTTCCCATTACCTGCTCTCTCTGTATAGTAATCCCATTCCCAGAGCTGGCTGCTTCCTATTACCTGCGGTCTCTGTTTGGTAATCCCATTCCCAGAGCTGGCTGCTTCCTATTACCTGCTCTCTGTCTAGTAATCCCATTCCCAGAGATGGCTGCTTCCTATTACCTGCTCTCTCTGTATAGTAATCCCATTCCCAGAGCTATCTGCTTCCTATTACCTGCTCTCCCTGTATAGTAATCCCATTCCCAGAGCTGGCTGCTTCCTATTACCTGCTCTCTCTGTATAGTAATCCCATTCCCAGAGCTGGCTGCTTCCTATTACCTGCTCTCTCTGTATAGTAATCCCATTCCCAGAGCTGGCTGCTTCCTATTACCTGCTCTCTGCATAGTAATCCCATTCCCAGAGCTGGCTGCTTCCTATTATCTGCTCTCTCTGTATAGTAATCCCATTCCCAGAGCTGGCTGCTTCCTATTACCTGCTCTCTCTGTATAGTAATCCCATTCCCAGAGCTGGCTGCTTCCTATTACCTGCTGTCTCTGTTTGGTAATCCCATTCGCAGATCTGGCTGCTTCCTATTACCTGCTCTCTGTATAGTAATCCCATCCCCAGAGCTGGCTGCTTCCTATTACCTGCTCTTTGTATAGTAATCCCATTCCCAGAGCTGGCTGCTTCCTATTACCTGCTCTCTGTATAGTAATCCCATTCCCAGAGCTGGCTGCTTCCTATTACCTGCTCTCCCTGTATAGTAATCCCATTCCCAGAGCTGGCTGCTTCCTATTACCTGCTGTCTCTGTATAGTAATCCCATTCCCAGAGATGGCTGCTTCCTATTATCTGCTCTCTCTGTATAGTAATCCCATTCCCAGAGCTGGCTGCTTCCTATTACCTGCTCTCTCTGTATAGTAATCCCATTCCCAGAGCTGGCTGCTTCCTATTACCTGCTCTCTCTGTATAGTAATCCCATTCCCAGAGCTGGCTGCTTCCTATTACCTGCTCTCTGTATAGTAATCCCATCCCCAGAGCTGGCTGCTTCCTATTACCTGCTCTCTGTATAGTAATCCCATTCCCAGAGCTGGCTGCTTCCTATTACCTGCTCTCCCTGTATAGTAATCCCATTCCCAGAGCTGGCTGCTTCCTATTACCTGCTCTCTCTGTATAGTAATCCCATTCCCAGAGCTGGCTGCTTCCTATTACCTGCTCTCTCTGTATAGTAATCCCATTCCCAGAGCTGGCTGCTTCCTATTACCTGCTCTCTCTGTATAGTAATCCCATTCCCAGAGCTGGCTGCTTCCTATTACCTGCTCTCTCTGTATAGTAATCCCATTCCCAGAGCTGGCTGCTTCCTATTACCTGCTCTCCCTGTATAGTAATCCCATTCCCAGAGCTGGCTGCTTCCTATTACCTGCTGTCTCTGTATAGTAATCCAATTCCCAGAGCTGACTGCTTCCTATTACCTGCTCTCTCTGTATAGTAATCCCATTCCCAGAGCTGGCTGCTTCCTATTACCTGCTCTCTCTGTATAGTAATCCCATTCCCAGAGCTGGCTGCTTCCTATTACCTGCTCTCTCTGAATAGTAATCCCATTCCCAGAGCTGGCTGCTTCCTATTACCTGCTGTCTCTGTATAGTAATCCCATTCCCAGAGCTGGCTGCTTCCTATTACCTGCTCTCTCTGTATAGTAATCCCATTCCCAGAGCTGGCTGCTTCCTATTACCTGCTCTCTCTGTATAGTAATCCCATTCCCAGAGCTGGCTGCTTCCTATTACCTGCTCTCTCTGTATAGTAATCCCATTCCCAGAGCTGGCTGCTTCCTATTACCTGCTCTCTCTGTATAGTAATCCCATTCCCAGAGCTGGCTGCTTCCTATTACCTGCTCTCTCTGTATAGTAATCCCATTCCCAGAGCTGGCTGCTTCCTATTACCTGCTCTCTCTGTATAGTAATCCCATTCCCAGAGCTGGCTGCTTCCTATTACCTGCTCTCTCTGTATAGTAATCCCATTCCCAGAGCTGGCTGCTTCCTATTACCTGCTCTCTCTGTATAGTAATCCCATTCCCAGAGCTGGCTGCTTCCTATTACCTGCTCTCTCTGTATAGTAATCCCATTCCCAGAGCTGGCTGCTTCCTATTACCTGCTCTCTCTGTATAGTAATCCCATTCCCAGAGCTGGCTGCTTCCTATTACCTGCTCTCTCTGTATAGTAATCCCATTCCCAGAGCTGGCTGCTTCCTATTACCTGCTGTCTCTGTTTGGTAATCCCATTCCCAGAGCTGGCTGCTTCCTATTACCTGCTCTCTGTATAGTAATCCCATTCCCAGAGCTGGCTGCTTCCTATTACCTGCTGTCTCTGTATAGTAATCCCATTCCCAGAGCTGGCTGCTTCCTATTACCTGCTCTCTCTGTATAGTAATCCCATTCCCAGAGCTGGCTGCTTCCTATTACCTGCTCTCCCTGTATAGTAATCCCATTCCCAGAGCTGGCTGCTTCCTATTACCTGCTGTCTCTGTTTGGTAATCCCATTCCCAGAGCTGGCTGCTTCCTATTACCTGCTCTCTGTATAGTAATCCCATTCCCAGAGCTGGCTGCTTCCTATTACCTGCTCTCTCTGTATATTAATCCCATTCCCAGAGCTGGCTGCTTCCTATTACCTGCTCTCTCTGTATAGTAATCCCATTCACAGAGCTGGCTGCTTCCTATTACCTGCTCTCCCTGTATAGTAATCCCATTCCCAGAGCTGGCTGCTTCCTATTACCTGCTGTCTCTGTTTGGTAATCCCATTCCCAGAGCTGGCTGCTTCCTATTACCTGCTCTCTGTATAGTAATCCCATTCCCAGAGCTGGCTGCTTCCTATTACCTGCTCTCTGTATAGTAATCCCATTCCCAGAGCTGGCTGCTTCCTATTACCTGCTCTCTCTGTATAGTAATCCCATTCCCAGAGCTGGCTGCTTCCTATTACCTGCTCTCTGTATAGTAATCCCATTCCCAGAGCTGGCTGCTTCCTATTACCTGCTCTCTGTATAGTAATCCCATTCCCAGAGCTGGCTGCTTCCTATTACCTGCTCTCTCTGTATAGTAATCCCATTCCCAGAGCTGGCTGCTTCCTATTACCTGCTGTCTCTGTATAGTAATCCCATTCCCAGAGCTGGCTGCTTCCTATTACCTGCTGTCTCTGTATAGTAATCCCATTCCCAGAGCTGGCTGCTTCCTATTACCTGCTGTCTCTGTATAGTAATCCCATTCCCAGAGCTGGCTGCTTCCTATTACCTGCTGTCTCTGTATAGTAATCCCATTCCCAGAGCTGGCTGCTTCCTATTACCTGCTGTCTCTGTATAGTAATCCCATTCCCAGAGCTGGCTGCTTCCTATTACCTGCTCTCTGTATAGTAATCCCATTCCCAGAGCTGGCTGCTTCCTATTACCTGCTCTCTCTGTATAGTAATCCCATTCCCAGAGCTGGCTGCTTCCTATTACCTGCTCTCTGTATAGTAATCCCATTCCCAGAGCTGGCTGCTTCCTATTACCTGCTCTCTCTGTATAGTAATCCCATTCCCAGAGCTGGCTGCTTCCTATTACCTGCTGTCTCTGTATAGTAATCCCATTCCCAGAGCTGGCTGCTTCCTATTACCTGCTCTCTCTGTATAGTAATCCCATTCCCAGAGCTGGCTGCTTCCTATTACCTGCTCTCTCTGTATAGTAATCCCATTCCCAGAGCTGGCTGCTTCCTATTACCTGCTGTCTCTGTTTGGTAATCCCATTCCCAGAGCTGGCTGCTTCCTATTACCTGCTCTCTGTATAGTAATCCCATTCCCAGAGCTGGCTGCTTCCTATTACCTGCTGTCTCTGTATAGTAATCCCATTCCCAGAGCTGGCTGCTTCCTATTACCTGCTCTCTCTGTATAGTAATCCCATTCCCAGAGCTGGCTGCTTCCTATTACCTGCTCTCCCTGTATAGTAATCCCATTCCCAGAGCTGGCTGCTTCCTATTACCTGCTGTCTCTGTTTGGTAATCCCATTCCCAGAGCTGGCTGCTTCCTATTACCTGCTCTCTGTATAGTAATCCCATTCCCAGAGCTGGCTGCTTCCTATTACCTGCTCTCTCTGTATATTAATCCCATTCCCAGAGCTGGCTGCTTCCTATTACCTGCTCTCTCTGTATAGTAATCCCATTCACAGAGCTGGCTGCTTCCTATTACCTGCTCTCCCTGTATAGTAATCCCATTCCCAGAGCTGGCTGCTTCCTATTACCTGCTGTCTCTGTTTGGTAATCCCATTCCCAGAGCTGGCTGCTTCCTATTACCTGCTCTCTGTATAGTAATCCCATTCCCAGAGCTGGCTGCTTCCTATTACCTGCTCTCTGTATAGTAATCCCATTCCCAGAGCTGGCTGCTTCCTATTACCTGCTCTCTCTGTATAGTAATCCCATTCCCAGAGCTGGCTGCTTCCTATTACCTGCTCTCTGTATAGTAATCCCATTCCCAGAGCTGGCTGCTTCCTATTACCTGCTCTCTGTATAGTAATCCCATTCCCAGAGCTGGCTGCTTCCTATTACCTGCTCTCTCTGTATAGTAATCCCATTCCCAGAGCTGGCTGCTTCCTATTACCTGCTGTCTCTGTATAGTAATCCCATTCCCAGAGCTGGCTGCTTCCTATTACCTGCTGTCTCTGTATAGTAATCCCATTCCCAGAGCTGGCTGCTTCCTATTACCTGCTGTCTCTGTATAGTAATCCCATTCCCAGAGCTGGCTGCTTCCTATTACCTGCTCTCTCTGTATAGTAATCCCATTCCCAGAGCTGGCTGCTTCCTATTACCTGCTGTCTCTGTATAGTAATCCCATTCCCAGAGCTGGCTGCTTCCTATTACCTGCTGTCTCTGTATAGTAATCCCATTCCCAGAGCTGGCTGCTTCCTATTACCTGCTCTCTGTATAGTAATCCCATTCCCAGAGCTGGCTGCTTCCTATTACCTGCTCTCTCTGTATAGTAATCCCATTCCCAGAGCTGGCTGCTTCCTATTACCTGCTCTCTGTATAGTAATCCCATTCCCAGAGCTGGCTGCTTCCTATTACCTGCTCTCTCTGTATAGTAATCCCATTCCCAGAGCTGGCTGCTTCCTATTACCTGCTGTCTCTGTATAGTAATCCCATTCCCAGAGCTGGCTGCTTCCTATTACCTGCTGTCTCTGTATAGTAATCCCATTCCCAGAGCTGGCTGCTTCCTATTACCTGCTCTCTCTGTATAGTAATCCCATTCCCAGAGCTGGCTGCTTCCTATTACCTGCTGTCTCTGTATAGTAATCCCATTCCCAGAGCTGGCTGCTTCCTATTACCTGCTCTCTGTATAGTAATCCCATTCCCAGAGCTGGCTGCTTCCTATTACCTGCTCTCTGTATAGTAATCCCATTCCCAGAGCTGGCTGCTTCCTATTACC
Organism: Pelobates fuscus; assembly: GCF_036172605.1. Taxonomy (NCBI): domain Eukaryota; kingdom Metazoa; phylum Chordata; class Amphibia; order Anura; family Pelobatidae; genus Pelobates; species Pelobates fuscus. The sequence continues at coordinate 37,628,182 of NC_086320.1, forward strand.
TGCTCTCTCTGTATAGTAATCCCATTCCCAGAGCTGGCTGCTTCCTATTACCTGCTGTCTCTGTATAGTAATCCCATTCCCAGAGCTGGCTGCTTCCTATTACCTGCTCTCTGTATAGTAATCCCATTCCCAGAGCTGGCTGCTTCCTATTACCTGCTCTCTCTGTATAGTAATCCCATTCCCAGAGCTGGCTGCTTCCTATTACCTGCTCTCTGTATAGTAATCCCATTCCCAGAGCTGGCTGCTTCCTATTACCTGCTCTCTCTGTATAGTAATCCCATTCCCAGAGCTGGCTGCTTCCTATTACCTGCTGTCTCTGTATAGTAATCCCATTCCCAGAGCTGGCTGCTTCCTATTACCTGCTGTCTCTGTATAGTAATCCCATTCCCAGAGCTGGCTGCTTCCTATTACCTGCTCTCTCTGTATAGTAATCCCATTCCCAGAGCTGGCTGCTTCCTATTACCTGCTGTCTCTGTATAGTAATCCCATTCCCAGAGCTGGCTGCTTCCTATTACCTGCTCTCTCTGTATAGTAATCCCATTCCCAGAGCTGGCTGCTTCCTATTACCTGCTCTCTCTGTATAGTAATCCCATTCCCAGAGCTGGCTGCTTCCTATTACCTGCTCTCTGTATAGTAATCCCATTCCCAGAGCTGGCTGCTTCCTATTACCTGCTCTCTCTGTATAGTAATCCCATTCCCAGAGCTGGCTGCTTCCTATTACCTGCTGTCTCTGTATAGTAATCCCATTCCCAGAGCTGGCTGCTTCCTATTACCTTCTGTCTCTGTATAGTAATCCCATTCCCAGAGCTGGCTGCTTCCTATTACCTGCTCTCTCTGTATAGTAATCCCATTCCCAGAGCTGGCTGCTTCCTATTACCTGCTGTCTCTGTATAGTAATCCCATTCCCAGAGCTGTCTGCTTCCTATTACCTGCTCTCTGTATAGTAATCCCATTCCCAGAGCTGGCTGCTTCCTATTACCTGCTGTCTCTGTATAGTAATCCCATTCCCAGAGCTGGCTGCTTCCTATTACCTGCTCTCTGTATAGTAATCCCATTCCCAGAGCTGGCTGCTTCCTATTACCTGCTCTCTCTGTATAGTAATCCCATTCCCAGAGCTGGCTGCTTCCTATTACCTGCTGTCTCTGTATAGTAATCCCATTCCCAGAGCTGGCTGCTTCCTATTACCTGCTGTCTCTGTATAGTAATCCCATTCCCAGAGCTGGCTGCTTCCTATTACCTGCTCTCTCTGTATAGTAATCCCATTCCCAGAGCTGGCTGCTTCCTATTACCTGCTGTCTCTGTATAGTAATCCCATTCCCAGAGCTGGCTGCTTCCTATTACCTGCTGTCTCTGTATAGTAATCCCATTCCCAGAGCTGGCTGCTTCCTATTACCTGCTCTCTGTATAGTAATCCCATTCCCAGAGCTGGCTGCTTCCTATTACCTGCTCTCTCTGTATAGTAATCCCATTCCCAGAGCTGGCTGCTTCCTATTACCTGCTCTCTGTATAGTAATCCCATTCCCAGAGCTGGCTGCTTCCTATTACCTGCTCTCTCTGTATAGTAATCCCATTCCCAGAGCTGGCTGCTTCCTATTACCTGCTCTCTCTGTATAGTAATCCCATTCCCAGAGCTGGCTGCTTCCTATTACCTGCTCTCTCTGTATAGTAATCCCATTCCCAGAGCTGGCTGCTTCCTATTACCTGCTCTCTCTGTATAGTAATCCCATTCCCAGAGCTGGCTGCTTCCTATTACCTGCTCTCTCTGTATAGTAATCCCATTCCCAGAGCTGGCTGCTTCCTATTACCTGCTGTCTCTGTATATTAATCCCATTCCCAGAGCTGGCTGCTTCCTATTACCTGCTGTCTCTGTATAGTAATCCCATTCCCAGAGCTGGCTGCTTCCTATTACCTGCTCTCTCTGTATAGTAATCCCATTCCCAGAGCTGGCTGCTTCCTATTACCTGCTGTCTCTGTATAGTAATCCCATTCCCAGAGCTGGCTGCTTCCTATTACCTGCTCTCTGTATAGTAATCCCATTCCCAGAGCTGGCTGCTTCCTATTACCTGCTCTCTGTATAGTAACCCCATTCCCAGAGCTGGCTGCTTCCTATTACCTGCTCTCTCTGTATAGTAATCCCATTCCCAGAGCTGGCTGCTTCCTATTACCTGCTGTCTCTGTATAGTAATCCCATTCCCAGAGCTGGCTGCTTCCTATTACCTGCTGTCTCTGTATAGTAATCCCATTCCCAGAGCTGGCTGCTTCCTATTACCTGCTCTCTCTGTATAGTAATCCCATTCCCAGAGCTGGCTGCTTCCTATTACCTGCTGTCTCTGTATAGTAATCCCATTCCCAGAGCTGTCTGCTTCCTATTACCTGCTCTCTGTATAGTAATCCCATTCCCAGAGCTGGCTGCTTCCTATTACCTGCTCTCTGTATAGTAATCCCATTCCCAGAGCTGGCTGCTTCCTATTACCTGCTCTCTCTGTATAGTAATCCCATTCCCAGAGCTGGCTGCTTCCTATTACCTGCTGTCTCTGTATAGTAATCCCATTCCCAGAGCTGGCTGCTTCCTATTACCTGCTCTCTCTGTATAGTAATCCCATTCCCAGAGCTGGCTGCTTCCTATTACCTGCTGTCTCTGTATAGTAATCCCATTCCCAGAGCTGGCTGCTTCCTATTACCTGCTGTCTCTGTATAGTAATCCCATTCCCAGAGCTGGCTGCTTCCTATTACCTGCTCTCTGTATAGTAATCCCATTCCCAGAGCTGGCTGCTTCCTATTACCTGCTCTCTCTGTATAGTAATCCCATTCCCAGAGCTGGCTGCTTCCTATTACCTGCTCTCTGTATAGTAATCCCATTCCCAGAGCTGGCTGCTTCCTATTACCTGCTCTCTCTGTATAGTAATCCCATTCCCAGAGCTGGCTGCTTCCTATTACCTGCTCTCTCTGTATAGTAATCCCATTCCCAGAGCTGGCTGCTTCCTATTACCTGCTCTCTCTGTATAGTAATCCCATTCCCAGAGCTGGCTGCTTCCTATTACCTGCTCTCTCTGTATAGTAATCCCATTCCCAGAGCTGGCTGCTTCCTATTACCTGCTCTCTCTGTATAGTAATCCCATTCCCAGAGCTGGCTGCTTCCTATTACCTGCTGTCTCTGTATATTAATCCCATTCCCAGAGCTGGCGGCTTCCTATTACCTGCTGTCTCTGTATAGTAATCCCATTCCCAGAGCTGGCTGCTTCCTATTACCTGCTCTCTCTGTATAGTAATCCCATTCCCAGAGCTGGCTGCTTCCTATTACCTGCTCTCTCTGTATAGTAATCCCATTCCCAGAGCTGGCTGCTTCCTATTACCTGCTCTCTCTGTATAGTAATCCCATTCCCAGAGCTGGCTGCTTCCTATTACCTGCTCTCTCTGTATAGTAATCCCATTCCCAGAGCTGGCTGCTTCCTATTACCTGCTGTCTCTGTATAGTAATCCCATTCCCAGAGCTGGCTGCTTCCTATTACCTGCTGTCTCTGTATAGTAATCCCATTCCCAGAGCTGGCTGCTTCCTATTACCTGCTCTCTCTGTATAGTAATCCCATTCCCAGAGCTGGCTGCTTCCTATTACCTGCTGTCTCTGTATAGTAATCCCATTCCCAGAGCTGGCTGCTTCCTATTACCTGCTCTCTGTATAGTAATCCCATTCCCAGAGCTGGCTGCTTCCTATTACCTGCTCTCTGTATAGTAATCCCATTCCCAGAGCTGGCTGCTTCCTATTACCTGCTCTCTCTGTATAGTAATCCCATTCCCAGAGCTGGCTGCTTCCTATTACCTGCTCTCTCTGTATAGTAATCCCATTCCCAGAGCTGGCTGCTTCCTATTACCTGCTGTCTCTGTATAGTAATCCCATTCCCAGAGCTGGCTGCTTCCTATTACCTGCTCTCTCTGTATAGTAATCCCATTCCCAGAGCTGGCTGCTTCCTATTACCTGCTGTCTCTGTATAGTAATCCCATTCCCAGAGCTGGCTGCTTCCTATTACCTGCTGTCTCTGTATAGTAATCCCATTCCCAGAGCTGGCTGCTTCCTATTACCTGCTCTCTGTATAGTAATCCCATTCCCAGAGCTGGCTGCTTCCTATTACCTGCTCTCTCTGTATAGTAATCCCATTCCCAGAGCTGGCTGCTTCCTATTACCTGCTCTCTGTATAGTAATCCCATTCCCAGAGCTGGCTGCTTCCTATTACCTGCTGTCTCTGTATAGTAATCCCATTCCCAGAGCTCGCTGCTTCCTATTACCTGGCACTTTATCGCAGGTCATTGCTTGTAGGAGAGCCAGTCACGTGGTCACAGTTCAGTGACAGCCTGCAATGTGGGCGGGGATTCCTTGGCTCCATGGCTGGGTGCTTGCAGTTACCAGGGCAACGGGAATGGGAGGCGCCTGGCTGTCTGCTTCCTACACAACGTGTTTCACAGTCAGACAGGGATTTCAATATCACTATAGACAGACATAGAACCTGTCACCCTGTCTGTCTATCTGTCACATGTCTGTCGGTCACCCTGTCTGTCTATCACCCAATATGCCTGTCTGTCTGTCTGTCACCCAATATTCCTGTCTGTCTGTATATCAGTCACACTGCCTGTCTGTATGTCAGTCACACTGCATGTCTGTCACCCTGTCTGTCTATCATCCTACATGTCTGTCTGTCTGTCTCCCTGCCGTGTCTGTCTGTCACCCAATATGCCTGTCTGTCTGTCACACTGCCTGTCTGTATGTCAGTCACACTGCATGTCTGTCACCCTGTCTGTCTATCATCCTGCATGTCTGTCTGTCTCCCTGCCATGTCTGTCTGTCACCCTGTATGTTTGTCACCCAGTATGCCTGTCTGTCTGTCACACTGCCTGTCTGTATGTCAGTCACACTGCATGTATGTCACCCTGTCTGTCTATCATCCTGCATGTCTGTCTGTCTCCCTGCCATGCCTGTCTGTCACCCTGTATGTTTGTCACCCAATATGCCTGTCTGTCTGTCTGTCACACTGCCTGTCTGTATGTCAGTCACACTGCATGTCTGTCACCCTGTCTGTCTATCATCCTGCATGTCTGTCTGTCTGTCTCCCTGCCATGTCTGTCTGTCGCCCTGTATGTCTGTCACTCAATATGCCTGTCTGTATGTCACACTGCCTGTCTGTATGTCAGTCACACTGCATGTCTGTCACCCTGTCTGTCTATCATCCTGCATGTCTGTCTTTCTCCCTGCCATGTCTGTCTGTCTCCCTGCCATGTCTGTCTGTCACCCTGCATGTCTGTCTGTCTCCCTGCCATGTGTGTCTGTCACCCTGTCTGTCTGTGACCCTGCATGTCTGTCTGTCACCCTGTATGTCTGTCTCCCTGCCATGTCTGTCTGTCACCCTGTCTGTCTATCACCCTGCATGTCTGTCTGTCTGTCATAGTGCTAGGAGCAACCCTTTAAACATCGGTACCCTGTATGGTTTATGACATATGTCATGGGGATAACATTGTTATGTACATCCATCATGTATTTAAAGGAACACTATATATAACCTGTATTCCTAACGCTATAGTGCCCCTAATGTAATAGGTCCCTCCCACCCCCAAACATGATCGGGTTAAAAACCCTTTTTACACTTGTCTCTTTCCAGCAGCAAGGCTCCCACGACACGGGCTAGGTCTTCTCCTCCCGTGACGTCACACCGATGTGGTGACCTAATGCTATACGTACTCTTTAAAGCTTCCCTATATTAAATCATTGAATCAACACTTTTTTATGGGGAATTTGAAGACGTTAGATGTCCTCATGCACGACGTGAGTCATTTCAAGGAGTAAAACTTAATGAGGCTATAGGAAGCGACTCTAGTGGCTGTCTGGAAGACTAAGCCCTGCAATGTAAAATATTGCAGTTTCTCTGAAACTGCAATATTTTACCTTGCAGGGTTAAGGGGACAGGGGCAATGCACCAAGACCACATTAATGAGATGAAGTGGTCTGTCACACTGCCTGTGTGTCATCCTGCATATCTTTCTGTCTCCCTGCCATGGGAGGCAGGGAGATTCAGTGCTGGAACAAATAATTTTGGGTTAAATAATTTGAGAACGGCTTATGCCCTGACTCCATAACAATTTCATTTTGTTAAAGTTCTTATGGTATCTAAACTATTTCTTTAAATTGTGCAGGTGTTTCTGCTCACAATATGGGTATATGTATATATTGTTATACAGACTGCTTGCAAAGTACTTGCAATTTTATGTCTCTCTCTTATTTTTCAGATGCTGAAACAAAATAGAGATTGAAGAATTGTCTCAGTCGTGATCCTCTGTTTCCTTTTTGTTTCCCCCTCCGTGGTGTCACTCTTATAGGGTACTTTGCTTATGTTTTCCTTTTGATGTTTCATTAATCTTTCTGTCCTTTTTACTTCTCCATCTTTCCTGTATTTCTGTGGGCACTCCCCCCCCCTCTATCATGGGTTAGTGGGGGTTGGGGAGAGTGCTTACTGTGTGGGGGCACCTGTGGGTAATACAAATAATTATCTTTTTACACACACACATAATATTACGAGGATGACACAATAGGCAAGTTGAAGTAATACTTATTATTCTAGAATGCAAGTATTTGTCATTTGTAATTACCACATCAGTTCCCATAACCAGAAACAAAATCTTCCTGGCCCCAACCTAACAGACTACTGAACTATTTCTTTGCCCAGTAGACGATCAATAGCTGGTTTGATCTTTCCTGGTGTTAAAAAGTCCTGGGATTTTTAACTAGTATAATTCTATACCATTAATAATTAATTAATCTAAACCTTAAGGGCTAATATGGACATTGTTTAGATTATTGTAATGGATACAAAGTAAACTGTGAAATATAGGCGTTTAAAAGTTGTAAAGTTGTAAGGGATATAAATATGCTATATAGCAGATATCTAGAGAAAAGAATAAAATGGGAACAATATGGTGTAGTATGTCTAAGAATAGTAAATAGTGGAAAAGTCCATATGTAACAAACTCACATGACTTAGAGCCTAGGAAGGATAGGCTCAAGTCACAGGCGCAGGGGTATTTAAAGAGAATACCAGACTTCTTCTATGTTGATGTTCAGGTACTCAAAAAAGAGAAAGGAGAGTAGAACAAAATTCCTAGTGTATTATCCTCATTAATGTATCAAATTAAAAAATGATGCAAATACTTGCTCACCTTATTGAGAGCCAAAAATAACTGGGCTCCCAGTATAAAGAACACTTTTCCTTTAAGAGGGCACAACTCTTCTTTTAAAGCAGGAGAAAGATGCTGCAGCTCATAGAACTCAGTAGGAAATAAAATAAATGTATTAAACAAATATAAAATAGTATAAATAAGATACCATCTAATTATGGTCAGTGTAAAAGTCCTGGCTGCCCGAGACGCGTTTCACCTTATCGAAAAAGGCTTTCTCAATCTAAGTCATGTGAGTTTGTTACATATGGACTTTTCCACTATTTACTATTCTTAGACATCTTACACCATATTGTTCCCATTTTATTCTTTTCTCTAGATATCTGCTATATAGCATATTTATATCCCTTATTTCAAGGGTAAGGGTGTTTTTAAATAGCGCTCCACTGGGTTTTCTTTGATGTGACAGCTCTTTCTAACTCAAATTACTCCAAATCGTTTGCATTGTTTAGATTATTACCTGATCAAGTACACAATAAAGTTGTCATAAACTATCTACTGGCGCACCCTCTCCACCCCTCCCCCCCACCGCACCCCAAATCATGAAAAAGTACACATTTTAAAGAAAGTGATCCACCATGTAAAGAAACATATCTAGCATTATATTGTGTCTCCTAATCCTCCCTGTCCCATAAAACAAATGAATAAAAAGGAATTGAAAGTTCCTGAGGTTTTTCTGCCAGTCACACTATATGAAACCCCTGCTCCATACACAATGCTTTCCCAATAATGCCAATGATAATATTTATCAGCCTCAAATCATAAATATATATATTTACACACACATATTTATACTTGTGTATATGGTGTGATGGTGAGGTGTCAGAGGAATGCTGGTCATATTGCAAGCATAGTACAGGCACATCACACCTTATCACAAGCATAACACAGGGACATCACACCATATCCGTGTCGGACTGGGGATAAAACCATCCCCAGAAATAATTTTATACCAGACCGATAGTATGTGTCATTATACTGTTCACAAAATAAAAAAACAGGCGTTTTAAAGCACATTTAAAGAGTGTATTATTTATAGATAAGACTCATATATACCCATGCAGAGGGCAATATATTCCCTTAGTATATACACAGTTATAAGTTATATCTTACACACTACCAGAGGCGTAACTAGAAACCACAGGGCCCTGGTGCATACGGCTACCCCCCGCCACCCTGAATCCTAGAGAAACACAAACTAAAATTACTTGTTTTATTCTCTTGCACACAATATGTAATCCTGGACACACACATCATTTACTCGAAAGCTTCACTTCATTACTCACGGTCTCAGTAGTAATGCCATGGTCTGGATTTCTGCTCTGCTCGCTTCCTCAGTCCCGATGCAAACTGCAGTCTCAGCTAGGTAAGGTGTCACACCTTAGGTCTCTCCTCCCTTCCATCCATATCCCCCCTCATGTCTCCCTTCCATCCATGTCACTCCTCCCTTCCATCCATATCCCCCCTTTCTTCCATTCGTCTCTCCCCCATGTGAATCTCCCCTTTCCATTCATATTTCTCCTCCGTGTCAATCTCCCCCTTCCATCCATATCTCCCCCAAATCTCCCCCATGTCAATCTCCCCCTTCCATCCATATCTCCCCCCCATGTCAATCTCCCCCTTCCATATCTCTCCCCATGCCAACTCCCCTTCTATATATCTCCCCATACTAATCCCCCTTACATATTTCTTCCCATACCAATCACCCCCTTCTATATATCTCCCCATACCAATCCCCCCCTTATATATTTCTCCTTAGACCAATCCCCCCCCCCCCCCGTTACATATATCTCCCCATACCAATCCCCCCGCTTACATATATCCAGGGATGTATTTGCTGCGAGGCAAACAAGGCATTTGCCTTGGGCGGCACTTTTCATGGGGCAGCAAAAAACGCCGCCCCCAAATGCCCAGACAAATACCTTGTTATCCTGGCGGCGGCTAAGTAAGAATTCAGGCTGGCGGGCATCACTCTGCGGCGCACGGGAGCTGAGCAGAGACAGCTCACTAATCATTGCTCCCTTGCCAGCGCCGCCCGCCCGCCTGGATTCTTAGTTAGCCGCCCAAGTGCCTGCCTGCCTACCTCCCTGCAAGAACACCCACTGGACCCCAGGTAAAAAAAAATCCACCCAGCACTCCCAAAGGTAGGGAGACTGGGTGGATTTAAACTAAAATAGAAAGAGTAATTGGGGTGGGGTAGGGGGAGGGGAGCTGTCAGTGTGTATGTCTGAGTGATTGTGTGTGTCTGGCTGTCAGTGTGTGTATATCAGTGTTTGTCTGGCTGTCAGTGTGTGTATGTCTGTCAGTGTGTGTCTGAGTGATTGTGTGTGTCTGAGTGATTGTGTGTGTCTGGCTGTCAGTGTGTGTATCTCTGTCTATCAGTGTGTGTCTGAGTGATTGTGTGTGTCTTGTTGTCAGTGTGTGTATGTCAGTGTGTGTGTGTGTATATCAGTGTGTGTCTGGCTGTCAGTGTGTGTATGTCTGTCAGTGTGTATGTGAGTGATTGTGTGTATGTCTGTCAGTGTGTCTGTCACTGTGTGGCTGTCTGTCAGTGAGTGAGAGAGAGTGTGTGTCTGTCAGTGAATATATGTTTGTTTCTGAGTGATTGTGTGTGTGTGTCTGAGTGATTGCGTATGCCTGTCAGTGTGTGTGTCTGCGTCATTGTGTGTGTATGTCAGTGAGTCAGTGATTGTTTGTGTCAAATCAGAGTGTGTATGTCAGTGTATCTGAGTGTGTGTATGTCAGTCAAAGTGTGTGTTAGTCGTTTAACAGGAAAAGGTGTGGCATTGACAGGAAGGGGTGCGGCAAATGTAAATTAGGGGGTGCCCGAGTTTTGTCATGCCTAGGGCAGCACAGATACTAAATACATCACTGCATATATCTCCCACCTCATATCTCCCTCCCAAGCAGCAGCCAGCTGCTTTACTCACAGAGCCAAGTTGAAGATTGATGGCCCCCTCCCTGCCATTTTACCTGTCATGGCAGGGGAGGGGGCACCTGATGTCCGGTGCGGCGTGCGCTGGGTTTCTGTCAAGCTGAGCACCAGGTTGTCATGCGACACCTGGCGCTCCTATGCAGAATGCAAAGGGGGTGGGCAGTCCTCTTGTGTACAGTGCGTGTGGTTCCCTAATGAGCCGCCCGCTGCCCGGGTGCGCCGAAAGTGCAGGTCAACCGAGGGGGGGGGGGGAGGGGGGGAGCGCAAAAGTCACTGCTCACCCTGACAATTGATTTTTGCACCACGCTTGGCTTGCGCCCCTGGCGGGCACCGGTTTCGCCAACCCCACGGTACGCCCCTGGTCATAAATGCCCTTTGCAAGAGATGATGGAATCGTAACTGCATACATAGTGTTAGAATCTGCTTTACAGAGCTCGCAGTACAAGAGTATATATCAGCATTGATGGGAATGATGTGTATTCTACAGAAATTATTAAACTGTTACTCAAGCCACCATGACCACTTCAGTGATTTGAAGTTACCAGGATGACATACTATTTTGTAAGTGGGCACGTTGTGTGTGATGGTGGCGCTAATTCCGTTACAGACATTCAATGAGAAGTCTTTGCAAGGTAGGTGCTCTGGTCAATTGCTGTCTCTTGAGTTTAGCTCCACTGAGCTAACCAAGCCAGGAAGTAACAAGACTGATTGCATGATTGACAGCCAGGGGATGTAACAAGGTTAATTTATAAAAATGCCAATTACTATTGAAATCTGCACTTTTTGTAAAATGAAAAAAAGAGGAAACACTCTTCACATGTAAAGCTTTTCATCAAGATAGCGTGCTTTAGGGGTATGGAGTGTCTGGAGTATGGAGTATGGAGGGTAAGGAAGCTCAATAAATAGACCAAACCAAACAAACTATGTATTTAAGGCTGAGATTTCTGCCTAAAAATACCCATCTCTTCAACTAAAAAACTATTTAATATAACAGAGGGGATAACATTTGCTTAGATGAACATTAGTACTGCATTTAAAAATAATAATTTAACCTGCTTTGTCATTTCTCAATCATTCTCTGTTTTTTTTTGAATGACAGAGTTTTTTGTTGTTGCTAACAATGCCAAGTGTCTCTGCCAATATTAGCATGCCATTGTGATGAATGCTGCCCTCTAGTGTTTTCCAACTATACTACAACTATTATCCCTCTTACACTCACTGCAGCTGAGGCTATTCAGTGTGCACAGCTTTCTCTGCTATTACAGTACATTGTGCTGATTAATATTGTTTATTTATAAAATGTGTGCAGATGCCACAATATAAGGTTGAGATATTTTGCTATGGCAGAGATCTTGAGCTGAAATTGAAACTTCTCTGAATTTGTCTGTATATGTTTACTTATCCCCTGTATTTAACAAAAATGTGTATTGTGTGGTCTACAAATTAGATTGAAATATAGAAATCTGTTTCACTATATTAAGCTCTATTCTGGAACTAACACCTCCATCTTGGCTCCCTGTTACTCATTGCTATAAGCCTTGCTATTTTCTTTCTTTAAGCCGTAAAGGATGTGGCAATTGTACAAGTTCTGACCAAAACAAAACCTGGATTTTGACTATATCTCCCCCTTCCATAGATCTCCCCCATGTGAATCTCCCCGTTCCATTCATATCTCTCCCCCATGTCAATATTCCCCTTCCTATCTCTCCCCATGCCAACCCCCTTCTATATCTCCTCAAAGCCAAACCCCCTCCATATCTCTTCCCATGCCACCCCCTTCCATATCTCTCCCTAAGCCACACCCTTTAATATATCTCCCCATGCCACTTCCCTTCCATATCTCTCCCCATGCCACCCCTTCAGTATATCTTCCCATGCCACCCCTTCCATATCTCTCCCCATGCCACTTCCCTTCCATATCTCTCCCCATGCCACCCCTTTCAGTACATCTTCCCATGCCACTTCCCTTCCATATCTCTCCCCATGCCACCCTTTTCAGTATATCTTCCCATGCCAACACCTTTTCATATCTCTCCCCATGCCAAGCCCCTTCCATATCTCACCATGCCAAGCCCCTTCCATATCTCTCCCCATGCCACCCCTTCAATATATCTCCCAATGCCACCCCCTTCAATACGGTCTGTCCAACCGTAATTTACCTGATTCATATTAAGTGCACCCACAGTTATTATATATCACTTTGTTCAAGAGAAATATGGCTTTCATTTCACATCAAATATTTATATATAAAACATAATTTAATGTGAATAATATAGAAAAGAAAGTTTGAGAAATTAAGAAATGTTATTTTCTCAGTTCTACGTGGCATTTTAACTGTTATACTGTTAGCTTATACTTATATTGCCAACCTTGTTTTTCTAAGTTACATGCAAAGAAAAGCAGTGTGATTACAATTTAGCATATCACGCCATACCCACAGTAACCATCAACATATTCTTGATTGAAGTTGCTCCCTTCACATGTTCTTCACTGCCCTCAAATATATACACATTGCGTTTGTGCATAGGCTTGGCATAATAAATTCGTACCAAATAAATAAATAAATAATTCAGGTAGTCCAAAGTTCATCCATATGGTGATTCCGAGTTCCAAGCGTGGTGTCAAAATAGAAGATTATAGATTTTATTCACAGTTCAAGTAACCAAAAGTAACCAAAAGAAGGGGGAAAATGGATGTGCAGTAAATACAATAGATATTTACATTTTATATACTTATTTATAGAATATAATATTTAATTCCCCCCCCCCCCCCCCCCCCCTCTGTCTGTCACTTCTCACTTGATTTGTGAATAAACTCAACATTTAGTGGTGGACCCATATTCATCAATCATTTCTTTTCCCATAATCATATCTTTTTTTGGTGCCACAGACAGATCTCCAAATCACAAAACAAATGAACATGCGTGTCCAGAGATAGGGAATTTGGATCACTCATCAATTACTTAAACCAGTTCACTTGAAACCAAATGTACAAGTCTAATGTTTATATAGCTAGCCATTCACCTAGCAGCATGACATCACATCACATCACACACACACACACACACACACACACACACACACTATAATGCACATACAGAGACACACAATCATGCAGAGACATAGACACACAATTCACCTAGCAGCATGACATCATATCACACACACACACACACACACACACTATATTGCACATACAGAGACACACAATCATGCAGAGACATAGACACACAATTCACCTAGCAGCATGACATCACATCACACACACACACACACACACACACACACACACACACACACTATATGGCACATACAGAGACACACAATCATGCAGAGACATAGACACACAATTCACCTAGCAGCATGACATCACATCACACACACACACACACATTATAATGCACATACAGAGACACACAATCATGCAGAGACATAGACACACAATTGTATACACAGTCTCCCCTATACATAGATACATACATAGATAAACCCGCACAATCACATACACAGACAGTTATTCACTATAATGAGAATTTCCTAAAAGTGAAACCAAAATGAATTTCTAAATTTAGGCCAAATTAGTTGAATTATACAATTTATCCATGTCAAATTTGCTTTCAGTTGAGCTATTTTTTAAATTCACTTTGACTTGAGATCACATTGCTGGCAGTTCTCACGTTAGTGAATAACTTCTGGTGTCTCTGTGCTTTGCACACTTTCATCACCTTTCTTCTGGTTTCATTTTGGACCTGGTGCTTTCCTTCTTCTTATTCCCTGGATCCAAAGCCTTCTAAACCACTCTTTGGTCTTTGGTTATGGGGTTTTCAAAAAAAACAAACTGATGCAAATCATTGTTTTTTTCACAACAGAATCTTACAATCTTATATTAATATTAGTTTTGACCTTTACAGTGTGTGTCCACGAGGATTCACTTGTTGGCCTCAAAAAGAGACTAAATGAATGCTAATATGTCACTGAGGAATTAAACCTATCAGACGATCCGTACACTGCACTGTGTTGAGTAAACATTACTGCAAGCCTTTCATTGTTTGGAGACTGTGCTGTAATTATATGATAGTATCACCACACATGATTCATATTCCAATTGTTTTGGGCAATCACAGTGACCTTTCAATGCCAAGAAACAACTTGATTTGTTCTGTTGGCAAATCTCCTGTTCCCACTGTTTGTGTTTTTGATCAATGTCATATTCCAGCTTTGTAAGAAACAAAATAAACTATAAATCGCAGTGTCACCAGGATGAATTCTGTGAGCAATTTCTCATAAATGGGTACATTAATTTGTAGGAAAACTGTTTCCATAGCAGCCACCCATTGGCAGAACATACTTTTAATCTCACAGATTTACCACCAGCATTCTTCCTTCGGAATTACACTGCCAAGAATTTGCTACTTCAGTTTTTTTGGCCCATTTCCAACTCACATATGGGGATTGAAACAGATGTTCTTTCAACTCAAAATAGAGAAGCGCTGCCTTGGAGTTATGGCAACGTACGGACTTCAGACCTTGCCCAACTCAAAAACTAAACCAACTTCTAGGCCAATTCTTGCACAACCAAAACACTTTTGTTTGTTCCAGTAGAGCAAAACGTTTATAGTAATGTTGCTTCTACTTAAGCATACGTTTAGTTCATATATGATTTAGCTTCTGTGTGAAGCATTTGAACTAAGCATGGTGATGCATACGCTTCCTCCTGTCAATCGCTTCCTCCTGTAAATGTGGTGGTAAACCAAATATATTTTGTAAATTGGTGTATTCATAAATAGTAGCATTCTTAGAGGGGTGCTTGATTAGTATGATAACTGGGGGGGTGTTCAAACAGCACTCCCCTCATTGTCACTCATCGTAGCACGGCCAAAAGTGCCCGGAACTGAGGGTGTGCATGCCCCTCTGCATGGTCTGTCAGTGAAGCTCAAGAAAGCAGGTATATTACTGAATGTCATATGTCATATCACATCTCTCTGACCATCTACTTTACATGCCAAACAAATATGGGGATTCAGTTCAACCATATGGCCATATTGTGTTAAGCCCATCACTAATTCACAGTACAGACACTCCACACTTATCGACTGGGTTCCGTTCCTATGACCCTGTCGTAGAATGAATTGGTCAGTAAGTGAGCAGTTAAGGGATTCCCTGCTCTGCTGTGATCTTCTATGTTTGTGGAAATGTCCCTGAACATAGATAAACGCAACAGAGCAGGGAATCCCTCTAATCTATGTTCGGGGAAATTTCCCCTAAGCATAGATTTAAGGAATTCCCTGCTCTGGTGCGCATGTCTGTGTTCAGGGACATTTCCCTGAACATAGACAAAACGCACAAGAGCAGGGAATCCCTCTAATCTATGCTTGGGGGAAATTTCCCCGAACATAGATTAGAGGGATT
The DNA here is from genome assembly GCF_036172605.1 of Pelobates fuscus. Classification (NCBI taxonomy): domain Eukaryota; kingdom Metazoa; phylum Chordata; class Amphibia; order Anura; family Pelobatidae; genus Pelobates; species Pelobates fuscus. The sequence goes on from NC_086320.1 coordinate 37,643,740, forward strand.
CCCTGCTCTGCTGCGTTCGTCTATATTTGGGGAAATATCTCCCAGCATAGAAGAACACAGCAGAGCAGGGAGTCCCTCTAATTCCCACAACAGTTTGCACTTACCACCCCGCGAGAGAGCTGGTCATAAGTGCAAGCTGTCGTTATGCAGGTAGGTCGCAAAACGAGGACCGCCTGTACACTGATACTTTCAAATTGCATTTATTACATACATTTTTCATTATATATATATTCACAATGCTCTTACAAACAGATTATTTATATGCACTTCAGCTTATTTAGCACTAGCACAATTTTCCCACGTTGGAGTTAGTGTAGGGCCCACCGATATTGGAGTACTGTGTAGTGGTGGTAGGCTTAACACAATATGGACATATGGTGGAACTGAATCCCCATATTTGTTTGCTGAGATGGGTGATTTTAAGTAACATAGAATTTAGAAATGTATATTAAATATGCACTGTTCCTTAATCTGTATTATGAAAAGCTCCAATCATAGACCAGGCAGAGGAACAGGCAGATCTTCTGGGACATTCCTGCTTGGTAACATTACAATATCGGTAGGTATGAGGGTATTGGATGGCACAGAAGGTGTTGGAGACACAGAAATGGAGAATGAAGGGATCTGAAGCGGCACAAGATGACCATTGGGTCTGGAGAGACATACAAGGGGTAGAAAGGAGTCTGAAGAGACACACAAGAAGGGAATATGAAAAGGAGCACAAAATGTGAATAGGGCCTAGAGACACTTAAGGAGTAGAGTAATGGGTCAGTGAAACACACTATGGGTAGGGACAGGTGGAAGGAGAGATGCTCGAGGGTAAGAAGGTCAGTAGAGACACAGAGGGTGAGAAGAGACACTTAAGGAGTAGAGTAATGGGTCAGTGAAACACACTATGGGTAGGGACAGGTGGATGGAGAGACGCGCGAGGGTAAGAAGGTCAGTAGAGACACATAAGAGGGTGAGAAGAGACACACAAATGGATGAAAGAAGTTAGAGAGACAGACACTGGTAAGGTGGAGATAAACACTTTTTTTTTAAATTACACGGGAGATGCCAACAGCCTTCCTTTAAACATTTGCCAATTAGTAAAAGTCTAGTTTCTAATAAAGTATATTAATTTGAAATGGAACAGTTCTTAAAGAAGTAGAATGCCTGTTATTGGCTTTGCTGATTGTTTTGCCATTTTCATTAGTATCCTGGCTAACACAATTTCTAGATTATTATGGTATATCAAGATCAATGCTTATTCTGCTAAAATATTTAGCTATGTTCTCTCTTCTCCCATAATGTGCTATTATGCTTCTTCAACACATACAGGATCAGTGATTTATCAATCTAACAACGGCTTAAAAAGGTTAAGTATAGTCTAGCTTTGATCTTCCAGCCAATATGTATATATTGTATCTATTAAAGGAAGGATATACAGTCCTCCCTGTACAATTATCCCCCAAGTAGCCAATTATTTTTTGGAACGCCTGATAACAGTCATCCATCATTGCACAATTTAAAGCACATATTTGTAATTTTCACAAGCAAATAAGAAACGCTTCTCTTCCCATGCTTTAATGGCTTTTAGTTATAAAAAAAAACCTACACTGCAATTTCAGACAGCTTCTAGCTTTCTACAACCTTACTGAGTTATACGAATACTGGATTTAATTTCTAAATCTACACTTTGATAAGATTTTCAGCACTAGATGATTGGTTTCTGTTGGTTAAATGTTTTATTCTTTTAACGATATACTGTCACCTCACCTTGGGGCCATGAAATCCAAATTAGTTATAAATCCTTTATTTAGCAAAAGAACCGCTGGATGCATGTAAAATAAAATCTCAGCGCGAGACAGAGGAAGCTTTATAATACTGCGTCCCACTGCAAATAAAGTATGTTATAATTTAAAACTACAGTGCTTTAAAAATTATATTAAATAAACTTGTGTTATAATGTCTGTATCTTTAACAGGGAATAATGTTAACATCCTCTTGCTGCCAGTGCAGAGTAAAATGGTTGTGAATCTTTGTAACCATGTACACTGGCCCGGATAGGAGAAAAATTGGCAAGCCAGAGGCCAGTTAATAGAGACCCTTCTCTGTGGTTGCAGTTGTAATTTTATTGATCTACCTTGTCCCTCTGATGCCTTACGGTCCCTTCTGTTCCCCTCCAGTCACCCAGTCACTCAGTGGTGCCAAGTGACCACTTTTCTACATGGTTTGGACTATCCTGCTCCACGTGGAATTCAAATTGTTCTTTTTGTGGCGTTCACTGCCCCTACTCTGGTCCTGCTTCCCTTTCTTGTTGCCTCCCATCCACTCAGTGGTCAAAACTGCATCTCTTGTACCTTCATTGTCGCATTCCATTCGTGGCCTCTGTGCTCCAGTAATTGTCAGTCGCATAGCCTCCATCCTCACCCTGATCCAATTTTTTCCCATTTGTGACTTTCTCCCAGTGATAACAATTTGTTAGTGTCCTCCCCTGACCTCACCCTTGTAGTTCCAGTTATACTTTTTTTTTAAAAACATTTTTCTGTCCACTTTGGGGTCCTAATATTTCCTCTTATGGTCTTAATAAAGTGCTTCAACATGACATTTGTCAGTCTTTTTCTTCCTCCCTATGTCATGGACATTACAGCTTTATATTGTTAACGATGAAATAACAAAATGCTTTTTTCTTTTTCTTTACTCATCCTAGAGACTTTGTTCTGGTGTTCCCTCTTTGGGTTCTGGCAATCTACTTGCACATGTATTAGCGTAGTCTGGTGCCATTGAGTGTGAAACCCTAATATATATTACAAACCACAATTAATCTATTATTATAATTATTTATAATGTGTCAATATATTAATTTATGTCAACCACCCATACCTGTATGCCAGATAACTACTTTAATAATTAGCTTTGCATTTACCTCTGGGTGCCAAAGAGCATGGTATAGCAGCTATAACAACCCAAGGCTCTTATTGGCCAATCCTTCCATTACAATAAATATACCTTGTAACGGATCGACGGGCACCCCGACTGAGTACCTCCGTTGAAGGATGCTCCTAGCGCTTCCTGAGGACTCCAAGCACTGCAGCAGACACCACAACCACCGAACCGGAGAAACTTGTAAATTCTCTCAAGCATATAAATGCTGTATACAGTCGAATAGGACAAACCATGCGAATAGGTTTACACTCCTAGCAGTCAAACTGGAACAGCATACAATAAATCCTCCCCCAATAATGAGACGACACTTCACTTTGAGGGTTAAGCAGGAACTAGCTGTACTGGCACATACAGTTTCTTTTATTCACAATTCACAAACATAGTACAGCCCACAGGGTTTTACAGAACAACCAATCAATCCGTACAATACACACAGACACTCCCACACAAAATCATCCCCTCTGCCTGTGATATGATTACTGAACACAATGTGTAATCTCATTATCACAGGCAGAGGAATACAGTTTTTTTTCACAATATTCATAACTTTGAAAGTATGCATCACATTCACATTACATTTTCCGAATCAGCATACTCCAAATACAAACATATGTCAAAATCATCCAAATTGGTCCATTGGTTCAAAAGATAGATCAAAGTCCTTTGTGACCAAATGAAGCATGACTTTACTGCCCAAAACCAGTTCCACAGAGTCTTCTATCCTGGAGATAATTGAGAAGTAATCCAATTATCTCCAAGGACAGAGGCAAAACTCCATTAAGCACATGGCAGTAAAAAGACAGTAAAATACAATAAAATACACAAGGTTACATTTATTACATAAAATACAGACAGTCTACCTATCCCCAGATAGCTTAGATCTGAGCGCACATTATTACCGGATGGCGCTCAGATCACATACATACAGTTCAATCGCCATGGAGCCAAAGTCTTTCATACAGTCTTTCAGTATACGGCTGGGCTCCATGGCATAGCTATCTGGGGTAGCATGGCTTTAACAGTCCGCAGAAAGGCACAAACCAGCCTTTCTGCAGAGAAAAAGAACAGGGGCTATAGTCTAAAGGCAAGAGGCGGGCAAGCAGCCCCCTCCAAGGACACGTGGCGAGGTCGGTTTCGCCACATACCTATCATTATCATAACGCAAACATACAACCTAATCAGCATATATATTTTGGAGAGAGACAGGAAATGCTGCTAGACCATAAAGCAAAGGAGGAAAATTACAAGAATATGCATTATATACCTCTTTTTAATTTCACTTATTCTAATCCCTTATGGTTTTCAAATATCCCTCATTGCCATAACCAACCGATTCTTCCGTCAATCTCTCCTCTCCAATATTTGTCAGATTTCATATTCTTCAATATTTTATGCTCAAACTGATAGAATTTGAAAACAAGGTCAGAGGTCATAGTCTGTGCTAATCAAATCATGTACCCTTGCATAAAACATTTAGATCCAAAAGCAACTTTGTTGTCTGTCCGATTATCTATTACGAAGTAAAGCCTCACAGTCTATGAGGATAAGAACATAATAATAAAAAAAAAACATTAAATATCATTAAAAAAGGTATGGTTACAATCCACTAGGGGGAGATAAAGGCATTTAAAAGTACGGTGTATGTCTCAAGAAAGATATTTTGAAATTATTAAAGAAATTTTAATGAATTGTGATGTTTGGACTCCTCTTGAAACATAAACGTGTTATCATGTCTCCTTTTAATAAAATCATTGTTAAAGATACAAATAAAATAACCATACTTTATAATTTTCTAATACTCTGTGGGGGGATGTCTGAATAACAAACTTTTAAGATCTTTGCAATATGAGTTGCACTTATCATTGTAACCAATAATATGCTCCATTTTAAACAATTTCTGCAAAACTGGTCTTATTTTATGGCCGTATCGGGCCATTTGGTGTAGGTGACAGCAAAGTGATAGAAATATATTGCTTAGGATATAGACGTGAGCAGTACGAAAGGTTTTGTTATAGACAATATTGATACTGTAATGATATAATGCCACTATTTTAACACTAGCGCTTTATTCAATGTAACTCATGATCTGGACATATAACAATCTGCCTATTGCAAACAGACACATTCACATGATATTTAAATGAGAACCACACTTTTGAACATTTGGTTCTATTAGCAATAAGACTTGGAGATTCGGATTAGACAGAATTGGAATTTGGTAGAATTTTAACTATTCAGTGTCCTTTTGAATCTCAGAATTTCAAATCGTACTTAAACCAATATTCTTCAGAACCAAAAAAAAGCTGGAAAGCCATTGCCACTTAACACCAACTTTGAATCACTCATCTATAGTGTGAGAGCTGTTATTTGTTGAAGTGAGACAGAAGACACCTTTTTTTCCCTTCATTTTAAGGCTTCCTCAGCAAATTTTCAGATCAATCCGTAATTTTGAACCGAAAAGTAACATTTTCGACTGAAATTATTTGGAAACAAAAACATTTGCTAATCAGGCATTAATTCAGAACCACTTTTTTTTTTTGCCATGGACAATTCTACTAGCAATGTCACATAGATATCAAGCTAAGGTTGGAGATGCTACTGTTAGATGAGACTGGCAAAAGAAAAAACATTTAGAAACAGTCAATTAATGGTTAGTTAAAGGACCACTATAGTCACCCAGACCACTTCATCTCAATGAAGTGGTCTGGGTGCCATGTCCCCCAGGTTTTAACCCTTCAGATGTAAACATAGCAGTTTCAGAGAAACTGATATGTTTACATTGCAGGGTTAATCCAGCCTCTGGATTTGACTAGTTTTATTAAAAACACCTGATCTAGGCAAAAAATATTTTTTGCCTAGATTAGGTGTTCTTAATAAAACTAGTCAAATCTGTCAGCATCAAAGTAGCTGTTTAATTGATAAGTGAGTGCGCTGGATTTCTATTTTTACTGTACTTATTGGCCCCCAGCAGCACCCCATTTAAGCATGTTAAGGTGAGTGCAGCCAGCCCCTTGTTTTCCCATATATATTTAGGAGTCTAGCCAGCTCCTTGGTTTTGCACTGCCCCCTGTCACAGGTGTCTCATCTCAGGACCCTATTTAAGCCTTGTACTGCAGAGAACTCGAGATGGAAGGATTTCCCCAAGTGAGTAGCTCATTTAGTAGACAGTTGGCAGTGAGAGTAGGACCTGCCAAAGATGGGGTACATTGACGTTTGTGGCAGGCTTATGCAATGTATGATCATATAGTGTAACTAAACCCCCATTATTTTTTGCCTAGATTAGGTGTTTTTAATAAAACTAGTCAAATCTGTCAGCATCAAAGTAGCTGTTTAGTTGATAAGTGAGTGCACTGGATTTCTATTTTTACTGTACTTATTGGCCCCCAGCAGCACCCCATTTAAGCATGTTTAGGTGAGTGCAGCCAGTCCCTTGTTTTATACACAGAAGTAATACATTCCTCCCAACGTTTCAATTGGCAAAGAGGGACACTTTCATTTTAGGGGTGTGAGAGGGTGTGTGGCCAGGGGTGGGGCTATTGTAAGAAATTTTAGGTGACTTACTAATAACAATTTATGCAACTAAAATGTAATTCAGAACAAGAACAATGTATCTTATTTATACAGACTGATTTCTAAACACATTTATTATAATTTAAAGCAGGGGTAGGCAACCTGGCCCCTACCACCCACTAGTGGGCAGTTTGGGATTTCAGGTTGGCGTTGGTGGATTCTGCAGAAAACGCCCAGTGGGCCTCAATGGTCATAGATCAAGGCCGACAGGTGAGATCCTTTCATCTTCCCTTCTGGCCCATGCAGAGCCAGTCTGGGTGTAAGCCCTCTGTGGCTGGTAAAGAGATTAAAGATCTCCCTTACCGTCCCGCTAGAACTTAGTCCCAGCAGAGGGAGGGAAGGGCCTGCGAGGCGCTGTGTTCCTCCCGCGAGCAGGCTTGTCGGAGCGTTGCCGCGTGTTACCATTCCAACGCTCTGATAAAATGCTGTGCTCGCAGTAGGACAGGAGAGTAATCCTTCAGCCAGATGAACTGCAGGCAAAAGTGAACATGCCTCTCCTGGACCACCAGGGCTTGCAGTAATATGTCCCACCTCCATGGTAAACGATAAGAAGAAGGTAGGTGGAGACATTAAAATGTTCACATCTCACCCTACACACAGCATAGACCCTATGCACGCTTCAAACACAAACACACACTACACCCCTGTCACACACACACTTACTCAAACTTCCCCCCCTCACACACAAACTGCCCCCTCACACACACAGACTGCCCCTCACACATATACCATCCCCCTGACACACTGCACCTCTTACTAACACTGCACCCCTCACAAACAATGTATCACTCACACACTGTAGCCATCACACACTCCATTCCTTACACACACTACCCCACACAATGTCCCCTCACACACTTCCCAACTCACACACACTCCCCCCCCCCACACACACACACTGCACCCTTCACACACAGCACCCTTCACACACAGCACCTCTCACACATACACCACCACTAACACACTCTGCACCCCCCATACACAGTGCACCCTTCAAACACACTGCCCCCTCACACACAGCGCACTTCACACACAGCGCACTTCACACACACACTGCACCCCTCACACACTCTGCCTCCACACACACACTGCCCCCTCACACACACACTGCCCCCTCACACACACTGCCCCCTCACACACACACTGCCCTTCACACACACTGCCCCCTCACACACACTGCCTCCTCACACACTCTGCCTCCTCACACACTCTGCCTCCTCACACACTCTGCCTCCTCACACACTCTGCCTCCTCACACACTCTGCCTCCTCACACACTCTGCCTCCTCACACACTCTGCCTCCTCACACACTCTGCCTCCTCACACACTCTGCCCCTTTACACACACTCCCCCATAAAACACACACACTGCACCCTTCAAACACACTGCCCCCTCACACACAGCACACTTCACACACACACACTGCCCCCCTCACACACTCTGCCCCTTTACACACACTCCCCCATAACACACACACTGCCCCCTCACACACACACTGCCCTTCACACACACACTGCCACCCTCACACACTGCCTCCACCACATACACACAGCACCCTTTACACACACACAGCACCCTTTACACACACACAGAATCCTTCACACACACACAAAGAATCCTTCACACACAGCGACCCTCAAACACACACATCACCCTTTACAAACACTGCACCCTTCACACACACACTGCACTCATGACACATACACTTCACCCTTTAAACACACACTGCACACCTCACACACACTGCACACCTCACACACACTGCACCCTTCACACACATACAGCACCCCTCACACACACAGCCCAACTTACACACAGCACTTTTCACATACATTGCCCTCTCACACACACTACACCCTTCACACACACACATACACACACAGCACCCTTCACACACACACACAGCACCCTTTACACACTGCAGCCCTCACCCATACATTGCACACCTCACACACACAGCACCACACACACACACACACCGCACCACTCACACACACTTCACCACACACACACACACTGCCCTTCACACACACACTGCACATCTCTCACACACACACACTAGACCCTTCACACGCAGCACAATTCAGTAAGTAAGTAAAAGTAAAGACATTTTACCATCAACAAAGATACAAAAGTGGACGGTAGGTATTAAAAGTTTGGCTGCCCCTAGTTTAAAGACACATTACTGGGAGTGTTATCACCGTGGAGCTCTGTTGTACACTCAGACACACCAACACTACAGAGCGTCTAGAAAAGAAGCACATTAGAAGAGAAAATGTTATGAACATTCATAGCCTAAAATTTTTAATATCAAAAGCTGATCATGTTACATGTAAATTGTCGTAAAGCAGTAGAATTCTTCACACCGGATAAATTGTCTTTCTAATGAAAATTGATATTTAAAGAAACAATTCCACACTATTTCCACTCTCTAAGAAAATACATTACCTCATCTCATGTTAACTGCTTTCTAACAACTGGCTTTTTATTTGTGAGAAAATTGTGGCACCCTCATGTAACGTAAAGACGTTTTCAGCTGTGTGTGCATTCAGTCTCGCTACACGGATTATTATATATTGAAATTATTTTTTATATTGTGCCATTCTGAAATATTTCTAAGCAACTCCTGGTTTCCTTGGGATGTCCCAGCAATGGCATTTGCATGTATAAAAATTACATTTAATTGGTGTATGTCAATCTCCCTTTTTTCTATACAACACCAAAACTTTAGTTCATTTTTCTCACAATAATTCTTCAAACTTTTTTGTATTTTTTTTTTGTTCAATTAAATATTTAAAAATATCTACATTACAGTTCAGTACTAATTTTGGGGAGTTCTTTATCGGACGATAGTCATTATATTTGTTGCATTTATCATTCTGTAAAGACAAGCAGCTGTTTGTTGGATAAAGAACCAGACTTCCAACCCTTTGAAACAATCTCAAAGGACCTTAATTGCCGCTATGACAAGTGACCTGGCAACATTTCAATCCCAAGTCAGATCTTTGTCAACTGAGTTACTTTTATCTTCATTGTTCATCTCTCGTTCTCTCTGTAACTCACTGTTTAGCTAATAAACCCCATGTATTAAATTATGCTAATTGAGGAGACAGAAAAATAGGAAATTTTCTAAAAATAGGTTGTAAAAGAAACTGCAGGGAAAATGTGCCTTAGCAAAGACTGCGTCAACGCTGTCCAGACCACTGTTTGCAGTGAGTGTCATTAGAAAGCTTGAGTCACTACTTTCCTTACACAGTAATCAGAAAGCCTAATCAAAGCCTGTTGAATAATTGGCTCTCTAATGAACATGGAAGGTATCCTATGGGCATCATACAGAGGAAAACCCTGGAACTTCGTTTACAAAGAACACAATCTATACATTTTCCACTGCAAGAAATATGAGATTCAACAATGTTTTCCCTGAAGAATGTGGTTGTTGCAGCTTCTTCCTGGTTGGAGACAGACTAAATGCTGGCCCATATGTGCTATTCAGTGAGGAGACGTCTCTAAATTTAAGTGGTCATCACTCTAATATGAGCTTACTGACCTGGAATCCATTTGTCTCAGGAAGTCACCTTCACTAGAGGGATCTGACATGGGGGGTTGTGGGCATTTTCTCCCCAGTTCAGTAACATAGAGAGGAAGTTAGGAATAAGATTTATGGTGTGATGGATTTGGCTGTATGGGGAAATAATATGGAGGGTGGTTGGTGAGCTGTGTGTTCCCGTCAGTGCCTTCCACCTCCCATCCATATAATTTCCTGTAGTGCCAAACCGTCAAAATCATCCTCTATTCTTATGCCCAACTATGTTCCCACGTACCTTTCTCTTTTCTCACCAGTGTCCCAACAGAAAATCATTAAGATGCCATGGAGACCACTGGCAGGTTACCAGTCCCCTTCCCCCATTTATTCTTTACACAGGGATGGTTAATGGGGCCAAACAAATTTATGATTCCGGGGGCCCTTGTCCAATCTCTATTCAATATGAGCAGTCGTATTTAAATACAAAGTACATACTTTCAGCAAACTCAAAGCCTCAATGGGTGCAGGAAACATCACTTCCTTGTCTCTCAAATGTGTGACACCAAGAGACACCTCTTTGAATGTGCAAAGAAGCACTAATGACCCCATTAATTATGCAGAGGTGTTAAGCTATGTAAATGTAGAATCACACCCACCTTATGTCACGCAGAGGGCTTGAATAAAGCTTTGCAACAAAACAGCTGAGGAATTTCATACCCCCTGTACTGCACTGTCAAATGCTACGATCTGTGTGTTTCCATTAATGCCCAGCTAGCCACCAGTTATGAAGGTTTTAATTAATTTAACATTAATTCGTAGTAAATTTCAAGTTCTGGATCGAACTGGTAGTGGAACTGAAAACTTAGCTTCCAGTTTTGGCTTTTTTTGGGCCTCACATTTTAAACTCACTTTTAATTCACTTTGAATTCCTGAAAATTCACACCTAATGTCCCTGTTAATCAATAGTAGTTATCGTGCTGGTTACCTATTAACAAGTCTCGCAACCATCCTGATTTTGGCGGGACTGTCACCATTTTTGGGTCCTGTCTTGCCATCCTGACTTTGATACCTGATGTCCCATTTTTAGGGACAAACTGGAACTGTCCCCAACTCCCTTAGCAAGTGAATCAGGCAGCCTGGCACGCATTCACCCAATTCATTGGGTGGAACCTCCTGGTTTCTGACACAATCGCATTATTGGCCTGCCCACTTTCCCCACCAATTGCCATCTCGATTCAAATGACAACGGAGTTAGGAGATATGTATTAATATAACAATCACCTGGAACCTATAATGCTTGTTCCCTGTTAAGAAACATTACAATGGATTCCTCATATTAGGTTGTCTATATCCTGACCGGAGTCGCAAATTAGAACAGGAGGAGAGCATTGAGGGAAGGGAATCATACAACATATCATATGACAAGGACTGAGAAAGGAATGTGCTTGTGTTTTACAACCTTTGCTCACGCCTAATCCAATTAATAGAATAGGTATTTATCCATTACAGAAGATCAAATTTAATGTAATGAAACAAAGTGTTCCCCATGCATGCCCAAATGTACTGAAACGGTGTTACAAATTAAATGTTTGCCAATGTAATAAAACAAAGGAAAAAATAAATTATCTGTATAATTAGGAAAGTTTGTTGACTGAAGGAAAAATATAAACATTATATTCTTGACACCACCTGGTCTTGAATTACAAGCAAACAATACTGTGTACATCTTGTGGCTGTAATTCAACTCCATGACACTGAAAGAGACAGCTATCACTAAAAAGGCAGAGAAAAATAAATAATGGCTATTCCAGCATATTTAAAGTGAAATTTCACTGTTGTGGCCTTATGTGTTTTGAACATGCTTTCCCGTCTTATGGTCCAGAAGAACCTGTTCTATTTATGCTGCTTTCAGTGTATGAAAAGTGTTCCCTACAGCGTTTATGAGGATCTGGTGATATGCTTTTATTATCTTTTTTTGTTTTTTTTTTTTGCAGTGCGTAAGAGTATAACAGACAAGTTTGAGGTACACCAACAGCAATCCTCAAGCCAAGCATCAGGCATTATAATTGGGGTAATAGAGTAGACATGCACAATTTTATAATATTAGAAACAGGAACAATACGAAAGGAGTTAAATCAGAGAGACAAGAGACATGTACAATAACTTTAAACATGAGAAACTGCTAAGTGAGTCAGCCATTTTGTTATGATGGTGCACGTTGACTCAAGCTAAGTATGCAGAGAAAAAAACAAGTAGCAAGAGAGGTGAGAACGGACAACAGCTCAATTAGCCTGCCCTTCGGTGGGTCCCAGCTCAGATCTCAAGCTGGTTTTAGCTCATATAGTGCCATTACAGAGAGAACATATCTGAAGCATATCAGACTGGTCCCACCCAATACAGGCAGTCCAGATGTAAAATGCCAGCAAGTTCCCTCTGCATGAGAGATACAGCAACCCCAGACAATCATACCAACCTTGTAAGGTATCATCAGTGAGGTATAGCCAATATCCCTCTAGGCACCGTGAGCAAGGGGTCCGCGTCTCCACATATTTCTTGAGGAGAGAAAAATAAGTAGCAAGAGAGGTGAGAACGGACAACAGCTCAATTAGCCTGCCCTTCGGTGGGTCCCCGCTCAGTTCTCAAGCTGGTTTTAGCTCATCTAGTGCAATCTAAGCTTGAGATCTGAGCGGAGACCCACCAAAGGTCAGGCTAATTGAGCTGTTGTCCCTTCTCACCTCTCTTGCTACTTGTTTTTTCTCTACTTAAGTTTAAAGGGCAATCCAGATGTGAACCCCTTGCTCACGGTGCCTAGAGGGATATTGGCTATACCTCACTGATGGAGAACATTTTGGTAATATCTGGTAGACTACATCTGGCGTTCTGCAGTTTGTTAGACAAGTAAGAGCCGTGTGGAGTTGGTAAGTGAGAAATAATTTCAACAATCCATGCAAGTTCAATCTGCATTTATCTCAGAATTGAACCATGTCCGCCTTTATTGAAAATTGATAAAAGAGACAAAAGCAAGATTGGATCTACTACATCTGAATTATACCGTGACAATCCTGCTCACCCACTGGACGCTCTGGTTAAAAAAAAAGAAAATAAGGTAAAAGCCAAGGGGACTCTGGGGAAATTGGTAAGGTATATGTAAGTGATGAAAAGTCCTCCTTCCCGTTATAAAAGTTTGTTTTGAATGTTTCTATGAGAGTCACAGAGTGTGCTTATTACAACAAAAGTCTTTACATTGAAGAGATAATTTGTTACTAGAACATATGAAATTCCACCGTTAACTTGTTTGAGTAACTTCTCAAATTGACGGAACACGCTGATTGAAATTACTGTATGAAGACTGTAAGATTCATGGCTACAGGGAATAGTGACTCAGACAGGTTTATACTTTGTTTATTAAAAGCCCAAGATTTCAAGACCAATGTCTAGAAAATAAGAAAAGAAAACAAATTACTAATTCATGTTTAATATAGCTGACCTTCAGTAAAAAACAGGGTATAACATGGAAACTAAGGGGTACATTCACCCAGAAAGGAATTGTGTTCGAATTCTGAATACAAATCAATGGAAATGCATAATTTAAGCCAAAGTATTTGAACAGAAAAAAAATCTCTAACTTACATAGCTACATAGTGTAACAGATGCCCTGTTCATTGGATTTATAATTTAGTTGCTATCCTGAAGTTTTACTTACACTACAATTCCCCTAAAACGGTACACGAATTGAAGCAAACAAACTTTAACCAGTTAGTTCGTATACCAAACGTTTTACCGAACAGTTCGACCACCCAAGACAGTCGTGTGCCGTCAATTGACTTATCTAACACTAGTCCAAACTGCAACTCTAACGTTCTAAGTGGTTCACTGGGTGGCTGTCGAGTCGTATGCACGAACACGTGGCGGTGGCCATCTTGTTTTGTCAAATGCGTCCAGTGGGGTTTGGTCGTCGAGTGTCTGGAACTATTTTCGGGACACTCAATGGCCTGAACACCGCTTAGACTTCCAAGATTCATCTTAATTCATCTGAAGGAGGCGGCATTCGGTAAAAACAATGTACGAATGAAGTGGCACTTGATCATCATACGCACAAACGATTATTTGAACTATTGTTCGACATTTTACGCTGCATGAAAGAGGCTGGCCGCACCAGCCGAATAATGGAATTATTCTGGGCAGGAGCCTCGTGTGTGGCAGGGCAGAAATGGGACTTCCACCCAACTTTTGAACCCCTGAACTGATTTGGATGATTTTTAAATATGTTGTTCCCCCAGATCTGGGCTATCAGTAGATGTATGTTTTATGGGGTACTGATGTGATTTCAGGGTGTTTCTAGAAATGCATAAAATTGTCCTTTTTCGTTTGGAGATAATTGAGTTGATACAGTAATTAACTCAATTATCTCCCAAGCAGAGGGGAGGGAATGTGTGTAATCTTTTGGAGTGTCTCACTGTCGGACTCTATGTTTATTGGTTGTTCACTGTGTGTCCCTGTGCCCAACAAGGTCCACCTGGGTGGCAACCTTGTTGGGAAAAGTTGCATAAAAGGCCAGAGTGTGGCCCCATTAAAAATAAGTTCTGCTTAACCCTCAACACGTAGCCTTGTCTCGTGCTTGTAGGGAATCTGCTTGTAAGAGCTCTACTACCTATTCGAATATTTGATCGGCTGAGATGACATTTGGAGAATACTGCAGCACAGCTCCTTCCATGGGAAAAGGACGTCCCTAGCGGCATGCAACCTTTTGATACTCAGGGGGGCCATTACATATAATTACATAGTTACATAGTAATCGAGGTGGAAAAAATACTTAAGTCCATTCAACCTTTAAGTTCAACCTTTAAACACATCTTTTTATGCTGTTGATCCGTACTTGGTCCTAATTCTCTTTAATATTTTTATTAGTGATATTGCAGAACGTCTTGATGGTAAGATATGTATTTTTGCTGAGGATACCAAGATTTGCAACAAGAATGATGTGCCAAGAGGAGCATATAAAGACTGCTTGCTGGCCGCTCACCCACGCACCACCCCGCCCGCATTCCTCTGAGTCTGCCCGCCCACATTGCTCAGAGCCGGTCCGCCCAACTGCTTGCACTCCTGAGAGCTGAACTGCCTGCCTGTCTATTACGCAGAGCTGGCTGCCCACTCACTCCTCTTTGTGGCATTAGCCCCGGGAGGAAGCAGTTCACTTTACTTCCTCTCAGCGTGCAGAGATCTGCACAGGGCTGGAGAGACAGGAGGAGGGGGAGTCTGGAACAGTGGCAGCTACTCCCATCAGCTGCAGCCAGCCCCACTAACCAATTGTCATTTGCTGCTGCCCAGTCCCACTGCACCCCAGGCAAGCCACCCTTCTGAGCCCAAAAGATAGGAAACAGGAGGGTGGCTAAAAATATGTATTTTAAAAATAAATATGTGTGTGTGTATCTGTTATGTGTGTATGTCTGTATGTGTATTTGTCTGTGTGTATCTATGAATCTCTGTGTGTATCAAATAATAAATACTTTGGGACTGTGAATGTGTGAGAATGTGTCTGCCTACCAGCCATTTGCCCAGTTTGCTCAGCGGCCAGTCTGGTCCTGCTTCAATCATTTGAAGCAGTAGTAGTGTTTGAAACATGCTGAAATATATAAACTTTTGTGCTTGGGGCTAGTTACACCCCCAGCACACATGTCTTAGGCAGCCTGGAACTAATGTGAATTCTGTGCATATTTGACATCTGTTGTCAGTACAGCACAGTAACATGCTTTGTGCATAACTTGAATAAAAAAACTAAATGCTTCGTGTATGCTTTTTTTTTTAATCATTCTTTATTTATTGGTTTTGTATATATACCAGTATTCAGGGAAGGGGATACAGAAAAGAAGAGGGGGGAGGAGTGGGGGTGGGGTATAACAGTGCCATCTGTTCATATTTGTACCATCGCAGGGTACGCTTTGATATATTTTAGTACAGTTGTATATGTTAGCAGTTTGACAATGGGTTGTAGTCCAGGTTTGATGCATTGTGAGTATATGCTTTTGAAGTGGTGAATAACAATTCTGCTTGGCAGGTAACTTACAACTTTTTGAAAATTTTAGACTACTTAAACCAATTAACTAGAAAAAAAAAATAAAAAAAAATCATGAATATACGATTTGAACAGTCAGTGGGCCCTTTCTAGAAAGGCTCTGGACATTGTATACATTTTGGTTGCTTGGACGACTTAATACTCCACTGTCAAAAGGATTATTGGTTCCCTTCTGACATTCGTAGAAAGACAAAGAGGATTCCTCAAAGCACATGCCTGCTTACTTCTGGGAACTGCCTTGATAAATGATTTCACTGAATCCCATCTGGACTTGGTTTATATCTTTTTAGTTCTTGTTGTGACCAATATTCCCAACAATATTTAAATCTTTTGAAACAGCACGTATTCCTACTGGTTGTATTCCCCCTGTATATTCAGTCATTTTGGATTCAGTAAATCTTGTAGTTTATTACTTTAGCTTTCTTGTGAAATAGTGAGTGTGGAAATATAAAAATGACAAACCTAAAATGTAATAGAGAGAGTCACAGTGGACATATTTCAATGTTGCATGGACTCAGAGTTTTACTTTTTTAAGAAAATAGAAGAAATCTCTTTGCCATGATTCCTCATGCATGCGGCGCGTCATTTTGCGTTAATTCTGACAACGCATTCTGCAAACAATTGTGACTTGCACCATTCTACTGACACACACTGGGTTGCTTCATTCTAGCGCTGGTGTAGCAGCAATCTGTGGCATTATAACCTCTGCCTTATATGTTGGAAAAAAGTGTTGTTGTTCCTTGACTGGTTTACATTTGAGTAATTTCCAGTAGCCTTGACCTTGGCTACTTTAGACTTTGCTAACCTTTTTCTAGATTCTATGTTTTACACACTCCTGCGTATTGCTTTAAGGGGGGAACTGTCACTGTAGTATCTTTATTTATTAACTGCGTGTTTGTGAGGTCTAAAAAGAAAGAAACAAATGTGGAAATCTGCAGCGCTTTATTTAGCTGTATTCCGAAACAATCCTCTGTTTTGTTTCCCTTCCATTATTGTCATTAGTGCGGCCCTTTACTGTCTTCTAAATTAAAGAAAACCAACAACCTTTGCACCTGACAGTAACCTCTCCCAGAAGTGATACATTTGTGAAACAAAGAAACAAACAAACCAAAATTGAACTAGAATATAAAATGATGTCAGATTAACTCTTTGGTATAAATAAGGGATTGAAATAAATAGGAAAAGCTCCATTACCCCCCCCCCCCCCCTCCCCTCCAAAAGACAATAAAAAAAAAAAAAAAGAATTATATCAGACACTATAGCATTAGTAATAAAAACATGTTAATAATGCTTGGTAACTATTTATATTAAAACCCCTCCTCAGAATACATTAAAATAAAGTAATTTGCTAAACCCCTCTCCCTCCTGGTGTGCTGGTGTACTGGTTTCCATGCAGTCATTCTCCCTCCCCAGCTGAGATTTCCAATCCTGGTAACCTCAGTCAATCCAATGCTTCCCTTTAGGGAAGCATTGGGAGGCGATTGCGCATGCATCTCATTGCATTTATATGGGGAGTCTTCGGCAACTGTGGAGATGATGATGGGTCCTGCAATACAGGCATTCTCGCTAGTGGCTGTTGGAGTGACAGACACTAGAGGCTGGATTAGGCAGCATTGCAAACACTGCCTTTTTTTAAAAGGAAACGCAGCGTTTACATTGTTTAGCCTGCAGGGACAGTCTCTATGCCCTACAACCACTACATTAAGCTGTCATGTTTCTGGTGCCTATAGTGCCCCTTTTAATGCAGGTAGGGGCCATCATTGGACATTGGAGTGGATAACTGACCCCTGCAACAGTATATGCCTGCATGCCTTCATCCTAGAATTCATATTATCTTCTATAAAGTTATTCCCAACTTCCAACCCTCGTCATCAATTTTATGATAAAAAAAAAAGAAATTAAAAAATCCTGCATACATGTTACTGAGTGGTATATATATATATATATATATATATATATATATATATATATATATATATATATCATTTAAATGTTGACATTAATTTGCCCATAAAAGCTTGCATATCCTTTTACAAATAATCATCATTAGCGTCACCTGCACAAGTACATTTCCATTTTCTAAGAATGATTCTGTTCCTTCTTCTTTATCCCTAAGACTACAGTTTAACTTTTAACCTATAGCATGTGGAGTTTGATTGGTTTTACCTTCTTTTTCTTAAAACCTTCTTTGGGCTTCAAGGCTTTGCTCACCCCTGTGGCGCTCCCAAGGTTAAAATCTCTCACTGCAGCACATATCAAACAGCTCTGCAGCATGTGGCTGACATGTGAGCAGGTAAGCGAAAGTGATGAAGGACATAATGCATATATATGAGATACTGGATCCATATGTTGGATGTGAGAATCAGAAAGAGTTGCCTGCAGACATTAATAGAGCACTAGGGGAGTTGCGTCATAAGACATTTCAATGTATTAAGGAATAGTTTAACCATTTGCGTTCACAAGCAAACTGTTAATGTGACATTTGGAATTACTGCCTCTGATATATTCGCCATGTGCACACCGTCACCATATCTACTTAGCTTGATACATACCAACCCCGTGTAGTCCTTTATAGGGTACGCAAAACACTCCGGAATATTCAGTATAGTATGTGAATTGTCAGGAATTTTAAAGATTTTTAGGTCAAAACAGCTCAACTGGAAAACGCTCACAAGATTATTCACTAAAGAGAGAAATGTAGTGAATGCCAAATTTAAGTAAAATTCTGCGTTTGTTGCATAACCCTGTTTGTGGCATCTATCCCTCTATCCCTCTCTTCCCTCTGCCTTTAATCTATGTGAGTCTAAAATGAACCAATCTTGACTGATTTAATTCATTGAGCTTCGACAAAAAATAAAATGGTGAGGAAAAAAATGGTCCAGGGTTTGTCAGTATCCCCAGTGTAACAGAACTGGTAAATGCCACAATCCTGGATTGTTGGGGTGCCTTGTGCAAGTTTACATCCTAGAATGTTGGGGTATCCTAGATCATCAGAGGAATAAGGTTAATACACAGGAAAGGTTAACTCCAGAAGATACATTATATTTTATCCATGGATGTCTGTGATGTCATTGAAGAAAAAAATGAGAATTTGAGAACTCTGAGAACGACAAAATCTCAGAAAATTCAATTATTCCCCACTCAGGGTTCAAAAAATGTTTTGTTCACTTGTGCCATACCCAGGGGCGTATTAGCCGCGAGGCAAACAAGGCATTTGCCTTGGGCGGCATTTTCCAGGGGGCGGCAAAAAACGCCGCCCCCAAATGCCAAGGCAAATGTCTTGTTAGCCTTGCGGCTAACAGACATGCTGGGCTGGTTGCTGGTTGCTGGGCAGGCTGGGCCGCCCGCAGAGTGAGACTGGGAGCCGGAATATGACGTCATATTCCGGCTCCGCCTCCCAGCCTCACTCTGCGGGCGGCGCGCGAGGGAGCTGAGCAGAGAGCTCAGGGGAAGAGCTCCCTCGCTGGCCGCCCAGCCTGCCCGCCAGTGCTGCCACTGGACCACCAGGGAATGGGAGAACCCCCCACCCCCAGCATTCCCAAAGGTAAGGAGGCGGGGGGGGGGGGGGGGGAGTAAAAAAAAAAAAAAAAATGTGTTGATGTGAGTGTGTGTGTGTGTTCGACTGTGTGTGTGTTCGACTGTGTGTGTGTTCGACTGTGTGTGTGTTCGACTGTGTGTGTGTTCGACTGTGTGTGTGTTCGACTGTGTGTGTGTGTGTTCGACTGTGTGTGTGTTCGACTGTGTGTGTGTTCGACTGTGTGTGTGTTCGACTGTGTGTGTGTGTGTTCGACTGTGTGTGTGTTCGACTGTGTGTGTGTTCGACTGTGTGTGTGTGTGTTCGACTGTGTGTGTGTTCGACTGTGTGTGTGTTCGACTGTGTGTGTGTTCGACTGTGTGTGTGTTCGACTGTGTGTGTGTTCGACTGTGTGTGTGTTCGACTGTGTGTGTGTTCGACTGTGTGTGTGTTCGACTGTGTGTGTGTCTGTTAGTGTGTGTGTGTCTCACGGTTTGTGTCTGTTAGTGTGTGTGTGTTTGTTAGTGTGTGTGTGTGTCCAACTGTGTGTGTCCAACTGTGTGTGTCCAACTGTGTGTGTCCAACTGTGTGTGTCCAACTGTGTGTGTCCAACTGTGTGTGTCCAACTGTGTGTGTGTCTGTTAGCTAGTGTATGCGTATCTGTCAGTGAATGTGTTTGTATTTAGAAGGAGGGGCAGGGGGAAGGGTTGGGTGGGGGTGGCGCGCGCGCGGGGGGGCGGGGGGGGTCTGAGTTTTGTCCTGCCTAGGGCAGCACAAAACCAAGATACACCACTGGCCATACCAGCAAGAACCTATACTATTTGCATATCAGAATCATCCTGTCCATTAGGTCAATCCATATCTGGAATGCTGACAAATTCCCTTACACAAGAGATACAGTAACACCAGACAATCGTTTCAGCCTTCTTTTGCCAGTGAGGTGTAGCTGACACCCTTCTAGGCACAGTGAGCAAGGGTCCACGTCTGGGTTACCATTTTAACTTAGGGACACCATTTCTGTTTGTGCTTGGACTTACCATTGAAGTTCCCGATCATTCTTTACTTGACAGAAGGAGATTTGGCATATTTTATAAAGCTGTGATAGAATTTAAGGCTAAAATGCTGACGACCTCTAAATACCCCAAAAGGTGATCTGGGTGTGACACTGTCTGCACTAAAAAGTTAATCAGTACTTAAAACCTATTGTTCTGTTACTTCACGTATTTAAATGGAATGATCTCAGTTCAAATTTTGTTAAAAAGTATAATTCTGATAATCCCAAGAGGAAATAGGGTGGGATATACATATATCATTTTTGGTAGACAAGACTGGCGTGGTAGGTGCAATTAAGTAATTTTTCTGTCAAGTAGTGAAGTTTTGTATAAAGAGTCTGCTTATATTATGAGTGGTAAATAGAATCTTGCAACATCAGATATGTGATCATCCTTATTGAGCACTGAATATTCATTAGACGTATTTGAGACGGATGAGCTGTTAAAATAATCCTACAAGCATGACATATGTTTGTTTTGAATAGATACTGTTTATTTTAACCTTTCAGTTTAGATCACGCTTGTAAAACCAAGCACCACCACTGGGAATTAGTTCTTATTATATTTAATTGTAACTAACACATGGATTGTTAACCTGCAGTTACATTTGCGTTATTGATCTACAATTAACACGAAGCTCAGTCAGACATACTGAATATAGGCAGCCCTAGCATACTGGGAGCTGCGTTCCCACCCCATTAAAAAGCTAGAAATCTACTCTATACCAGGCCTAAAGGGACAATTTAGACACCATAACAACTTAATACATTAAGTTGTTATGGTGCCAGGAGGTTGCTGGTGCTGGCTCTCCTTAAGGGGTAAAACACTTCTCGAATGGTTTAAACCGAAAGACTTTATTCCAGTGCCAAATCTTCAATTTTCTAGACATCTCTAAACCGGAGGAAGGCTCTTGCAGAATCACGCAGTGGTACCTCTGTCTGGCTGAGATCGGTCAGTGATTCTCTCAGTCAGTCAGTGAATCCTCAATCATAAAACTGACTTGAAAAATATACGTTTCTTTTCAAGCCAGTTTTATAAATGCGGAGTCACTGAGTGGCTGAGAGCGGCGCCCCTGCCCGGCAGCACTCTGTTTCCTGAAACTGAGATTCAGTAACAAGATGATTCAGAAACCAGATGACACCTGAGGATCGGCGCTGGAGGCACATTTTGGGGTTAAAGGACCACTCTAGGCACCCAGACCACTTCAGCTTAATGAGGTGGTCTGGGTGCCAGGTCCTTCTAGGGTTAACCCATTTTTTCATAAACATAGCAGTTTCAGAGAAACTGCTATGTTTATGAATGGGTTAAGCCTTCCCCCTATGTCCTCTAGTGGCTGTCTCACTGACAGCCGCTAGAGGCGCTTGCGTGCTTCTCACTGTGATTTTCACAGTGAGAGCACGCCAGCGTCCATAGGAAAGCATTATGAATGCTTTCCTATGTGACCGGCTGAATGCGCGCGCAGCTCTTGCCGCGCGTGCGCATTCAGCCGACGGGGAGGAGAAGAGGAGGATCGGAGGAGGAGAGCAGGAGGAGATCTCTCCGCCCAGCGCTGGAAAAAGGTAAGTTTTAACCCCTTTCCCCTTTCCAGAGCCGGGCGGGAGGGGGTCCCTGAGGGTGGGGGCACCCTCAGGGCACTCTAGTGCCAGGAAAACGAGTATGTTTTCCTGGCACTAGAGTGGTCCTTTAAACAATTCGAGAATGGTTTAGCCTTTTCAGTTAAGAGTGCACCATAATAACTCCTGGCACCTTAATAACGTAATTTAGATGAAGTTGTTTAGGTGACTGTAGTGAACCTTTAAACCTTACATGATTAGAGTGGTAAACCTGACTTGTGTCTGAGGAACCAGAGCTAACTTAGAAATATTTCCAAAACATCTAGGATCCAATATGTTAAATTTATATCTCCTTATACATATGTAAACATGAATAAAACATGAAAGAAAAATAAATATTTTGATAAATATAAAATTAAGATGAAAATTTGTAAAGTGTTTTTTGCGACCCAATCAAAATAAAACAGTCTAACTAAATGAACCAACAAAAAAAATAATATGGCAACACAAATATTGATGACTAATATCCCCCCTTTTATTCGTCCTGTTCCTTGAGCCCTTCCTCCGAGGGATCAGGGACAACGCACAAATTAGAGGAATCACAGCAGGTACAGAGGAGCACAAGATAGCAGCATTTTCAGACGACATGTTTTTCACGATCTCTGATCCTACGACATCCATACCCCCCCCTGATGGCCGAGATGAACACATATGGCCCTATTTCCAACTTCAAGGCTAATCTCAGTAAATGTGAGATTCTGACACTACAAATCAGCCCCCAAGAAAAAACTAGCATAAAAAAAAAACACACCAGTTTGTCTGGGCCACACACAGCATAAAATACCTAGGAATACACCTGACCAAAGACACAACCCATCTATTTGAGAGTAACGTCCCTAAACTAATGAAGGATATAGCCAGACCTCAAAGCCTGGAACAAGCCACAATTCGGATGGTTCTGTAGGCTAAACATCCTAAAAATTAACATTCTGCCCAGAATACTATACCTGCTACAAGTCCTACCAATTAAGTTACCCAAGGCATGGTTCACACTAGTCCGAAAAACACTCACAACGTACATATGGTCATATAAAAACCCATGACTAGCATTCTCACTACTTACAAGACCCAAAGAAGAAGGGGGCTTAGGCCTCCAAGACATAGAACGCTACCACCAAGCAGTCCTCCTAACAAGAATTTACCACTGGACATTCCCACATTCCTCTACACAATGGGTGACTATAGAGAATACATCTTTTAGAGCACCCATATACACGATACCGTGGCACAAATTGGGACATACACTCCTATTACATAACTCCCACCCGACTATCACACCGACACTTCTCATGTGGGCCAAACTAAGAATACACAACCTGATATACACAATCCTCTTTTTAAACCAGGGGAAGATGGTAGGGCATTCAGCCACTATCATCACTCAGACTATCTACAACTGGGGGATCTCATGGACGACACGGGAGAACAGATAAAAGCACTTCATGCCATTACAGACATACAAACCGTGATGCAAACGTTCCAATATGGGCAACTCATCCATTTCATTCGCACAGGTCCTCTAGCACAAAAACCATACCGAAATCACACACGCTTTGAGCAACAATGCAAGGAACACACCTTTAAGAAAAAACTAATATCCGTGATGTACAAAACTGTAACACAAACACAATCCCGACATCTACCAGCTTTCATCACAACATGGGAGAAAGAACTTAATACAAGCATTCCACTAGACACCTGGCGCTTCATATTCAAACAAATGCATGGATCGTCCTGAAACACAATAACTCAAGAGGGCAACTACAAAAGGATAGCAAGGTGGCACTACACGCCAGCAAAACTAAAATCACTCTTCCCTACTCTCACCAACCACTGCTGGAGATGTCACGCCCCTGAGGGCAACACCACACATATCTGGTGGACATGCCCAGTTATTAATAACTACTGGAAACGTATCCATGGTTTAATACAGACAGTGTTAAACATACACATCCCATTTACACCAGAAACTTTCATTTTTCTTATCTCACCCCAAACAACACCCAAACCCACAGCGGTCCTCCTACTACACTTAATATCTGCTGCCAATCAACTCATCCCCACACTATGGAAGCAACCAAACCCACCTTCCATCCATGAATGTATCCATAGAGTCGAAACAATATGTGGGCCAGAAGAAATGTGTTATTCCACAACAGATAAATACCAAGCTTACATTGATACATGGCAACCATGGTGTGATTACCTCAAAAATTCCACATCATAGATAACGAGACCTTAGGGCTCTACAGCCTTACTTGCTAACTCATAACCACTTTTCCCTGCTCCCCCCCTGCCCTTTCCCCTCCACTCCAGCCACCTTAAAAGCTCCTTCAACACCAATGCAATGATTTGCACCCACTACCTCACAACAGGTACTTATAATAGCACTAGAATTATACAGGGTCGACACACATAACCCTGAACTGAATGGCAAGACCTAAGACCTATAAACTTGCTGTAACCATATACAGGATTGCGCAATTATGAAAAGCTGTATAGATATGAAAATCTGTATTCACTGTTATACCCCTTTCTATGTAGCATCTATTTGAAAAACTTGTTCTATAAAAAAATAAAAAAAAATAAAAAATATTTATGACTAAATAAGCATGAACCTATTTGTTGTGCACAAGGACAGTAAGAACAGTGAGATTGAGTTAAAAACATCAAATAAAGTAAAAATAAAGCTGTAAAAAGCACCAAATTTGTAAATAGAGCATAAAAGAGCATAAAAGCCAAATAAAACGATATCCGTAGTTATGTACAACAATTTTGTACACTTAAAATATAGGAATACACCATAAAGTAAAATGGAAACAAATGTCCATCAATCCATGACAATTGGGCATCAAACAAAACTGCCGTCTTACAGACAACTATAGGAAAGAGCTGGTCAAAGTATCTTAGAAACTGTTACCTGCTGATAAGACCATCCCATGTTGAAGGTGATAGATGGTGATCACTGTAACTAGTCCGGAAGAAGAGTTCAATGTAATCCTTAATGTTGCCTAGGTAACTGTAGAATGTAGTCTTTGACTGCTTCCTTACTCTCACCAGCCAGTATACCTGACACTATGATAATATATTGCAAAGCCAGGAAACAATATGCTATTCGAACAGCACTTTAATATTGACAATTGCATGAACGATGGCCGTTCGCCTGTTTGAACTGAACCTAACATGGGAAATAGACCGGCCGCACAGCCAAATTCTCTGGAACTGTTTTGCGGTCGGTCAAAATATGACTTCCAGCTAACACCTGAATGGCTGAACGGATTCAAACGATTTTTGGATATGTTTGTCCCCTGAGTATGCTGAGTTAGAAAATGTTGCAATATTGCATGTATATTTGCATGTATGTAATATTGCATGTAATATTGCATGTATATTTTTAAAGTTATAAGAATTGTATAAAAACTGTATTTTCCTGCCTGTGATAATTACGTTAACCCATTGTGTTCAGTAATTATATCACAGGCAGAGGGGAAGATTTTTGCTGGAATGAATGGGAGTGTTTAACTGTGTGTTGGTTTATGATTGGCTGTTCCATAAGGCCCACGTTGGTGGTAACCTTGTGGAGAAATGTGTATATAAGAGCAATAAAGCCTCAGTGCATTCAGTTCCTGCTTAACCCTCAATCTAGAGTCTTGTCTCTTATTGGGGGAATTGCTATTTTGGGGGAATTGCTATGCTTTGCATACTCCCTTGGATAATCACTGCTAAGCTCTTTTAAGAGCTTGTTCCTGCTTCGCTCTCTTTGAGGAGAGGTTCACCCACTGGAAGCTGGACCCCGGTCTTGAGTCCAGGGTGGGTGGAGGATGGCGAAAACCCAACCAAGCTAGGTCGGTTCGTGGGGTTGGCGGTGGTTGTGGTGTCAAGTGCGGTGCTGATGGTCCTTGGCGAGCACTAGGAGCATCTTTTGGCGGAGGCACCCAGTCGGGGTGGCAGGCGTTCCGTCACAGTCTGGTAAACAAACTATTTAATTATGTCATAAAATAAATGAGTCTATAGGTAAGTGAATAAATACATGATACATAACCCATTTATGTATATCCCAATACTTGTAGAATCATATCGTAAGTTATTGGTGAGAATACCAAAAGTACATGTCTTCAACCTCAAATAATTGTAGAAAAGATTCCATATCCAAGAAGAGACACAGAGCAATCCAATAAAAGGCAAAGTATGTTTGAGACATCTCACAGTTTTGGCAAATTCTGTAAGAGGCAATGATGGAGTCTGTTTTTTTGAAGTGAGGTTTTTGATTGAAGGATGAGTTGAATGACACGTAAATATAAGTAACGGCCAATATGAAAGAAATCTAAAGATTGTATATTAGGGCACAAACCGTCAGTACCACTTGAGTAAATACAACAGAAGAAATGACATTATATATATAATAATCTTGAACATGTAACTATTTAAATTGTTCTTGGAAATTACTTATATATTTGTGTGTGTGTGTTTTTTGGTGTATTTTAAAACAATTATTTAATATAAAACTTCCCAGTAAATATCTTACCTGCTTGAGATGCACTGCTATTTCTCCCTTTCCTGGGGAACCCCTACTTTGAAACGAGTATCTCCCCCCAAAGGTCTTTTACTAAGTGTACGGAATAGGGAAATTTGATTTTATACACCAATCAACACTCACAATTCAAACCTAGCAAGAGCTACACCCACTACACTACATACAGCTACAGATGTACATAAATAAATTCTTGCCTCACCGAGTCAAGATGTCTATCAACCCCTTGACAAATTAAAATCAACAGCCTCTTGTACTATCCATTCTATGACATCTCTTGATGTCAGTCTATGAACCATTATTAACGAAACTTGGCAAAAAAATACTATTGTTCCAGCAGCCGTGTTCTTTGAGATGAAGATTCTGGATCGACCACATATAACGTCAGCCCTTCAGTTTAATATATAAAATATATTAGGTCCAAGCACTCAGGAATGCTGCAGGAAGGCCGGTTTATTGGAACAAAAAGTGCAACGTTTCGGCCTACACAGAGGCTACCAAAAATTAAATATGTATATCCCACCATATTTCCTCCTGGGATTATAAAGGCCTCAGTGTAGGCTGAAATGTTGCACTTTTTGTTCCAATAAACCTGCCTTCCTGCAGCAATCCAAAGTGCCTGGACCTTATATATTTTATCTACTACACTGGGTTTTGCCAGTCCTGGCCCTGATAAGCACCTGGATTCCTAAGTGTGTGTGCGGTATCCTCTGTTTGTGAATTACGGTACTTCAGTTTAATATAAGCATTTTAAATACAAATGATTGCCCAAATTGTGAGAAATAAATACATTTCTCAGAACTTATAAAACTGTAATATACATTTGCAGTTGTTATTTTAAATTCATTTCTTTATGACCAACATTTGGAATCTATGAAGGAGATAATAGCTGGACTCCATCTGAGGATGCAAACACTCTTCTATAATCTTTGGTTTCCAACAATGGACTTCCCCCACTAAACAAGTTGCATAACCCGAAGTACCTTCACTGATCAGGACCCCCACTGGAAAAAGATACACTTAACAAAAAAGATTTTTGCAAAATGGTCTCCATTAATCTCCAACTTGCTTCCAAGAATCTTGCTAATTTACAAAACATGTTCTCACATACTTAATGACACCGTATTTATTGGAGGTTCTTAAAGTTATGGAAGCTATATCTGGGATTGGTGACAGCCCTACTATCCTGACATCATGTCTTATTATTAGAGGAATGATGGATCTTTCCAGGAATCCTAGAAGAAGATAGATGATGTGTTTTGTTATTGAGATATCTGTCTGCCATTGGGATGGCCTGGAGATGTGCACACATTTATATTGTGCCGTACCAACAGTATGCTACAGCAGTTCCCTTTAAAATGCTCAAATTCTCACTTAGAGCCAATTTATACATTGTGTGATTGTATGCATTTTTTGTTCTTGACTTACGTAAAAATAATGACGACAAAAGCAAAAAAACAAAACACACTTGCTTAGAGTGATTTGCCTTTACAACACTTAGACTTTTATTTTCTATGTGCATTTTGCTGGACCACCTATTGTGCTACTTGTATCTTAGCTCTTGTAAGAATACAGGAAGCATTCCAATCCACTTGGGTGCTGATGGAATGATACAATTTCCTCTCTCCAATGAAGACACAGTCCCTCGAGGGGACCAGCATTGGTACATTATGTTTGTTCAATAAGAAGTATGCTAAAGCTATTGCTTTCTTGTTTTGGGGATTGAAATGTGATAAATGGACTTATCCCAGTTAGAAATGTTTACATAAATTACCTATGTCCATAATCTATCATCACTGACTGAGAAAGTGTCATTATATTGCTTAATGGACCTCAAGCATATAAGACCTCCAGGGCTTTGTATTTCGGACAACACTTATCATATGTCACCATTCCAAGTGTAACCTGCTGTCCCTATTTCATAATGATGAGGATATCGAAATTTTGCACAAAAAAAATTTGACAGTCACGAATGACAAGTGGGTTACGTTATACAGTGTTGGATATAGATTTAGGAGGAAGCATGGGTATCCCTTCACAGTACTTGCAGTATAACCTAAATTAAAAGACACAAAGTGAAACAGTCAATATGTACACCAGATGGTATCAATGTTGGACATTTTGACTTGAGATGATTTGAATAAACAGCAAGAATATGCTCTGAATTTTAGCAATCACGCTGCAAGCAAAGGACAAATACACTAATCCAAAAATCCTTACATACACTAATATAAAACAGCTCGTATCATTTTCTTTTCATCAAAGTACCGATAAGCTGTACACGAAGTTAAATTTGATTTTGTATTTTTTTTTTAAATCTTCACAGCTGTATTAAATCCTTGCTAAGAGTATTTATTTATTTATTTATTATTGCCATTTATATAGCGCCAACAGATTCCGTAGCGCTTTACAATATTATGAGAGGGGGGATTTAACTATAAATAGGACAATTACAAATAAACTTACAGGAACAATAGGTTGAAGAGGACCCTGCTCAAACGAGCTTACATTCTATAGGAGGTGGGGTGTAAAACACATTAGGACAGGAATTTACAATCAAATAAGGTGGGCTGCCCTTTAGGAGAGGGCAAGAGACAGGTATGTGAGGTATTGGTTAGTCTTGGAGGCCATAAGCTTTCCTAAAGAGATGGGTTTTAAGGCACTTCTTAAAAGATGCAAGACTAGGGGAGAGTCTGATGGCGGTAGGCAGGCTATTCCATAGGAAGGGAGACGCCCGTGAGAAGTCCTGCAAGCGCGAGTTGGCCGTACGAGTGCGGACAACGGACAGGAGGTGGTCATGGGCAGAACGGAGAGACCGAGAAGGGACATACCTATGGATCTGTGAGGAGATATAAGAGGGGCTAGAGTTGTTCAGTGCTTTATAGGTGTGAGTTAGTACCTTGAATTGACTCCTATAGCATACAGGAAGCCAATGTAAGGACTGGCAGAGGGGTGAGGTGTGAGAGAAACGACTAGAGAGGAAAATCAGTCTAGCAGCAGCGTTCATTACGGACTGTAGGGGTGCAGTACGGCTTTTGGGAAGACCAATCAGGAGAGGGTTACAATAATCCATGCGGGAAATTACTAGAGCATGGACAAGCTCCTTGGTAGTATCTGGTGCAAGAAAGGGGCGGATGCGGGCTATGTTTTTAAGATGGAATCTACAGGATTTGGCAACATGCTGGATGTGAGGCTCAAAGGTGAGACCAGAGTCAAGTATGACGCCAAGACAGCGCGCTTGCAAGGATGGACTGATGTTGGTACCACAAACTTGGAGGGAGAGCGAAAGAGGAGGATCAGTATTAGGAGGAGGAAAGACAAGGAGCTCAGTTTTTGAGAGATTGAGTTTCAGAAAGCGGGATGACATCCAGTCAGAGATGGAAGAAAGGCAAGCAGTGACACGTTGCAGGACGGCAGGGGAGAGGTCCGGGGAGGAGAGATATAGCTGGGTGTCATCAGCGTACAGGTGGTAGTGAAATCCAAAAGAGGTAATAAGTTTGCCAAGAGAGGCAGTATAAAGAGAAAATAGAAGGGGACCAAGGACGGAGCCTTGGGGAACTCCAACCGAGACAGGGCAAGGGGAGGAGGTATCATTAGAAAAGGAGACACTGAATGAGCGTTGGGAGAGATAAGAGGAAAACCATGAGAGGACAGAGTCACAGAGACCAAGCGATTGAAGAGTTTGAAGAAGGAGAGCATGATCAATGGTGTCAAAGGCCGCTGAGAGGTCAAGAAGAATTAGTATGGAGTAGTGGCCTTTGGATTTAGCTGTGATTAGGTCGTTAGTAACTTTGATAAGGGCAGTCTCTGTAGAGTGGAGAGGGCGGAAGCCAGATTGAAGGGGGTCAAGGAGAGAGTTGGAATTGAGGAAATGAGACACACGGGTAAAGACAAGTCTTTCCAGAAGCTTTGAGGAAAAAGGGAGCAGGGATATGGGACGGTAGTTAGAGGGGGTGGATGGGTTGAGGGATGTTTTTTTTAGTATAGGTACTACAGTGGCATGTTTAAGGTCAGCAGGGACGATGCCAGAAGAGAGTGAGCAGTTGAAGATGTGTGTTAGAGAAGGCACGAGACAAGTGGAGAGAGATCTAATAAGGTGAGATGGGACAGGATCAAGCGGGCAAGTGGTGGGGCGAGAGGAGCAAAGAAGAGCAGCCACCTCTTGGTCAGTAGCTGGGGAGAATGTCTGAAGGGTAGGAAAGGCATGATCTATGTGTGATTGAGAAACAGAAAGGCAAGGAGGGGAAAATTCTTTCCTTAGCTGTTCAATCTTGTCAGTGAAGTAACATGCAAAGTTATCAGCAGTTAGGTTAGTTTTGGGGGTGGCCACAGCAGGGCGAAGAAGAGGATTAAAGGTGTGAAAGAGACGCCTGGGGTTGCGGGAACATGAACTAATGAGAGTGGAAAAATAGGACTGTTTGGCAAGGGCAAGGGCTGCACTGTATGAACACAATATGAATCTATAATGGAGAAAGTCTGATTGTGTACGAGACTTCCTCCAGGAGCGTTCAGCACAACGGGAGCATCTTTGCAGGTAGCGCGTTGATTTAGTATGCCATGGTTGGGGGCGGGTCCTCCTCGAGGTGCTTGTTTGGAGTGGCGCTGCAGTGTTCAAGGCAGATGTAAGAGTAGAGTTATATATGGAGATGGCCTGTGAAGGACAGGAGAGGGAAGGGATGGACAGCAGTTGTGAATCAATGTCAGCTGACAACTGATGGAGATCAAGAGAATTAAGGTCCCTCCTGAGTTGAGGGGAGTTAGGCTGAGGTTTTTGGGTGAGGGGGTATGTGAGAGCAAATGATAAGAGGGTGTGATCAGAGAGTGGATATGGAGTGTTGCAGATATTAGATACTGTACATGCATAAGTGAAGATTAGGTCAAGGGTATTGCCAGCTACATGGGTGGGAGAATTTGCCCACTGCGATAGCCCGAGGGAGGAAGTAATTGAAAGTAGTTTAGTGGCTGCAGAGGTCAAAGGTGGGTTTATAGGAATATTGAAGTCCCCGAGAATTAGGGATGGAATGTTAGAAGAGAGGAAATAGGGTAGCCAGGCAGCAAAGTGGTCAAGGAAGAGAAGAGGGGAACCAGGGGGACGGTAAACAACAGCAATGCTAGCAGAGAAGGGTTTGAAATGGCGAATTGAGTGTATTTCAAATGATGGGAAAGAGAGAGAAGGGGGGGTGGGAAGAGGTTTAAAAGAGCAGTGAGGGGAGAGGAGAAACCCAACACCACCACCTTTACATTCAGAGTTTCTTGGGTTGTCGGTAAGTTGGAGACCACCGAAGGACAAAGATGCAGGGGTGGCAGTGTCAGAGGGGGAGAGCCAGGTTTCTGTTATGGCTAGTAAATCTATAGAACGAGAGATGAAGAAGTCATGGACAGCAGTGGATTTAGTTATATTGCAAACAGAGCGTGCGTTCCAGAGGGCAGTATTGAAGGAGGATTTAGAGGAACATGAGATGGGTATGAGATTAGTGTGGATCCTTGGGTTAGTATGTGCTGAGTTTGTTGCGAGGGGGCCGGGGTTAGGAGAGACATCACCAGCAGCTAGGAGCAGAAGGATAGAAAGGAAGTGAAGGTGGGAGTAGGATTTGAAAGTTTTGTAGGAGGGTATGTATGTAGAGGATTTGGGAGGAGTTGGTGGAGATAGGCTGGAAAGGTATGTGTAGAGTGCATGGGATGAATAGAGAGAGGAGGGGAGTAAGGTGGAAGTAATAATTATGGTGTTGCTAGGGACAGGTGAGTGAAAGGATAGGGATATTTTAGTGATGAGAGAAGTTAGTGTTATAGTGAGAAATAGAAGGGAGAACATTAGAAAAAATGTGTATTATATAGATATGTAGATCATATATACAAACACACAAATATCAATGAGTGATTAAACCAATGTAAGGATGCAGTGTGTTAAATAAATTCAGGTGAGGAGAGGTTTAGTGATTTGATTGGTGTGTTAAGGAAACCAGCTGATGTGCACTATCTATAAGTAAGTTGTCGACCATGGGGTGGGATGGTGTGAGGAGGGTAGGGTGGGCAATCTTCCAGAGATGATACCTCTGCTCTGAAGATTCAGCAGGACTTGGTTGCTTGGGAGTGCTGGGCGTTAATGCTGTTTTAAGGGGCCCAGTCTGAAATATAAGGTCTGAGGTTAGAAAAAAAAAAAGAAATAAAACACACTATTATGGGTGGGGAGACATGGGGCTATTGAGGTAATTAATTAGAGATGAAAAACTAAAAGGAGATAACATTTGGGATAAAAAGATAGGAAGGATCAGATAGGTGAAAGTCATAAACCATGAACATAAATTTACAAGATTATCAGTGAGTAGTAACACTAGGTAAACAAACAATTAACAAAAAGTCTTAAAGAATGAACATAAAATGACATGATCACACCAGCTTTAAGCAAAACAAAAACAGAAGATCAGGATGGGAGATATAGGTATCAATTAAGTAGTGGTAGTATAGGGAGGGAGATGGAATAGAACACAATTCTAAAATAAGAGTTTAAAGGAAACAGTAATACAGGTATTCTTGAGTAGATCTTCCAGAGATGATACCTCTGCTCTGAAGATTCAGCAGGACTTGGTTGCTTGGGAGTGCTGGGTGTTAATGCTGGGTGTTAAGAGTAAGACAGAGATTGTTCTGGTTCAAGGAAAGTAATATTTATAACAATTTATTATACGATTAATGTTGCGTTTAGCTCACCTTGTTTTTTTTTTTTAAAGTATATTATATGACAAATCAAGTGTATTTTTCACCTGAAGTAAGATGTTTTAGGAGATAAAAAATGTGTTTATTCATCAAAAATGAATTTAGTTGATAAATAAAAAGTTAAAACTATACAATAATGTGTAAAACAACACAAGAAAGGCATTCGTATTTGCAAGACTGCAAAGTCTGTACATTGTTCATGCAATTCAATAATATATGGATTCTGTAATTCAGGCATCGAATGTGGCTGTATTTGGTCTGTATTTCAGCTGGACTGAACTCTGCCGAACGGCTGATATCCAGACCGAATGCTGCAGAAGGCTATAAATTGGGACCCAGATTAAATAAAAAAATCCAAACTATTTTACCGCTAATAGCACTAGCAGCCAGTGGGCAAATGGGTAAAAAAGAAATTGGCACATAAGTTAATTATGTGGTGCCTGGCCACAAATATAATTAAAAAATACAAATAAATAAAAAGCCTATGGGGCTCAATAAGACCCCAATATTACTGTAAGGTAGTTTTTAACTTTATCCCAACCTGCCATTCCACATCTGGGGGTATGTCTACTAACATGTTAAAACTAGCGACTGTGCAGCCATTGCTTGTGAAATAATGGGAGGGGAGGCATAGCCCCCTCAAACTCCTGAACTTACACCTGTGATTATCAGGTGGAGGACTTTTAAATAAGTAATGAGGGTTGGATATATAACAGTCTCACTTCTCTTGACACTAGGCAGGAAGAACGATCTGATTGGTTGGCTTGCAAGCCAACCAATCAGAGCGTTCTTACTCATATTGCATTGTATGGGAATTTTTCACACACGTTTCTCACTCTTTGCAATAGCTGACATAATGAGGGAAAGCCTATATAATGGCTTTCCCCGCGATCAGAGCTCAGACTTAGAAAGATGACTTTTGATGATAAAAATATATATGTATATTTTTTAGTAGGTATTAGATTTATTGTCCCTCTTCATAGGGTAAGGGAGATAGATAGGGACATTGATTTCTGATGGGGGATTGCTAGATAATTGGTGATACCCAGTCACCCGGGAGGATTGAGGGAATGGACATGTCATTATTTGAAGTGCTGAACAATAGCATGTCCACTCCCCTTATTTAATTATTTAGAGCCCCCACCCGCCACCCATGGTTTGGGGCTGCGGGAATCACACTAGATCCTTCCCCCTGATATTATAACTTTGGACCTCACCCACCACCAATGAGTGGATTACTATATTTAGGGACTCCATCCACCGTCAATGGTTGGAGGTTAGGGGGAGACACTAGGTCCTCTCCTCTGAATGTTATAATAGCCCCCACATGTTGGCATAAGCAAGTGGGGATATGACATAAATATCAAAACAGTATTTAACATCAGAAGGCAAAAAGCAAAGACACAAGGAGAGAGACTTGGGATACATAACAGTGAACTGTATATGGGTAAATAATACAATAGAAGATTTCTGAAACCCTCCTAATATAGATAAACAATCAGCTGAATATCTCCAGAACTGTAAGATAACATAATGTACTGTTCACCGTTACATATCAGTTGAAGATCTTACAGGATTTGGGCTATACTTAGGGTTACGGCTAGGAATCGTGTAAATAAAAAATGGAAAATCTCTTTGATGTATTAACACTTCAATTTTATTAGGATTCTAGATGAGACTGAAAGTTACTGTTGCATTAAGGCTAGGGTTAGGGTTCCCTTCATCTTAGGACATACATGTTCCAAGCTGGCTGATATTATACAGAGTTACACTAACAGTCAGCAGTTGGTGGGGTGTAATGTTGTGTTGAATATTTTATTGGCACACCGTAAGTAGGAAAAAGAGACACACTAAAGGGGTTTAGGGAGAAAGAGAAATACAGAAGAGCTGGGTAACTGGAG
Source organism: Pelobates fuscus (assembly GCF_036172605.1). NCBI lineage: Eukaryota > Metazoa > Chordata > Amphibia > Anura > Pelobatidae > Pelobates > Pelobates fuscus. The sequence continues at coordinate 37,679,156 of NC_086320.1, forward strand.
AAAGGGACACACAGTGGGGTGGGAGGAATGGGGCACACTGTCACGTCTAAACATTTGTTATGAAGGAACACAACTGCAGATTTCGTATAGTTTGAATATTTATTATAAAAAGTAAAAGGTATTGACTTTAATTCCAATTTACAGGTACTGTAGCTTTAAGTAATAAACGATAACTGAAGTCCACAATTATAGGCACTGTAGCTTTAAGTAATAAACGATAACTGAAGTCCACAATTATAGGCACTGTAGCTTTAAGTAGTAAACAATAACTGAAGTCCACAATTATAGGCACTGTAGCTTTAAGTAGTAAACGATAACTGAATCAGATAGAGTCCTTTAGAAGTAGTAATTAATTAGGTGATAAGAAGTTACATTAGCTGTTCCATAGACTTTAACTGAAGTAAGATAGATGCAGCTAACTGAGACAAAGTATGAGTTGAAGTTAGCTGTAACGGGTTTGTTTTAACGAAGGACTTTGGAGACAGGAAATAACAGCTTTGAGATGCAACGCTTATCACAGAGGTTTTACTTAGCTTCCGGCACATAGAACACTGGTTCCCGAGATCTCCTCAGAGGCGGTTTATCCTGAATGGTGAGAGTTCAGCTTTAGTCGTGGATGAGGAAAGGTGAAGGGAACTTGAAGTCTTCCAGTCCGGTCCGGTAACAGAGGGCTTTCACAACGATGTTGCAGCCGGTTCGTGAGTACGGAACGTAGTTCAATAATCCAGCGTCGATCAGCTGGTGCGGTCAGATTAAATAGGGAGACCGTGTCATAAAGAGGTGTGGCTAAGCTCAGTGGAACCAGGAAGTAAGAGGATATCATAATTAAGGCATGACAGTATCCCCTCCTTAATGAGCAACCTCTGGGTGCTATCGACTTGGCTTAGAAGGGTAACGTTTGTGAAATTTGGAAATTAATTTGTCGGCATGAACGTCAGAGGAGTTTTCCCATGTATCTTCATCAATTCCATATCCTTTCCATCTGATGAGGTATTGTAAGGAGCCACGATGGATCCTTGAATCCAGTATACTTTGAATTTCGTATTCTTCTTCACCCCGGACCAATATGGGATCAGGAGAAGTAGTGACATTTCTTTGGAAAGGGTCAGGATGATGAGGCTTCAACAAGGACACATGAAAAACAGGATGTAGCTTTAAAGTTGGTGGAAGTTTCAATTTAACAACATTACGGTTGATAACCGATATTATTGGAAAAGGACCAAGAAAAAGAGAACTTAACTTCTTTGATGGACGATTTGTAGAGATGTTCTTTGAGGAAAGCCAGACAAGATCACCGATTTTATAAGAGGGTGAAGATTGTCTTCTGAAAGAGGGAGGTACGTAAATCCGGTCTTTGAAGTAGTAGAGACCGTTTTTCTTGGATAATTTCATTGATTTAGGAAGTTCGAGAGCATCTTCACTGAGATCTTTAATGTCATCAATAAGAGAAGATAAGATTCCAATGACTTTAGGCGAAGGAGGTTCAATTTTTGTGTCTTTATGGATCCTGGAGAGGGCATCAGCCTTTTTGTTTCTAGACCCAGGTCTAAAGACGATTTGGAAGTTGAACCGGGAAAAAAGGAGATTCCATCTTACTTGTCGAGCAGACAGTGTTTTATTGGAGTGAAGATATTCGAGATTTTTATGGTCAGTATAAATGATTAAAGAGTTCTGAGCGCCTTCAAGAAGGTGTCTCCAGGTTTCTAAAGCCACTTTGATACTTAATAATTCTTTTTCTCCTGTAGGATAATTCTTTTCGGCAGGAGATAATGATCGTGAGAAGAAGGCGACAGGATGAAGAGGTTCTTGAGGAGTTTTGTGTTGAGAAAGGACAGCTCCAATTGCAATTTCCGAAGCATCCGTTTCAAGGACATAAAGATATGAAGGATTTGGAAGTTGAAGAACAGGAGCTGTTGTAAACTTTCTCTTTAATTCATTGAAGGCAGTTTGAGCCTTCTCGTTCCAATTGAAGGGATGTTTTTTTACTGTTAAGTTGATTGAGTGGGTGAGCTATCTCAGAGTAGTTTTTAATAAATTTTCTGTAGAAATTGGCGAACCCTAGAAATCGCTGTAATTCTTTTACTGTAGAGGGAACAGGCCAGTTGATAATACAATCGACTTTTGAATTATCCATAGGGGCACCAGGTATGAGGTCTATAGGACAATCGTAGGAACGATGAGGTGGGAGCGTTTCAGCTTCTTTTTTACTGAAGACATCTGAAAAGTCTGAATAACAAGAAGGTATCGTTGGTTCTTTGGAGGTATCGTTGGTTCTTCCGGCACATAGAACACTGGTTCCCGAGATCTCCTCAGAGGCGGTTTATCCTGAATGGTGAGAGTTCAGCTTTAGTCGTGGATGAGGAAAGGTGAAGGGAACTTGAAGTCTTCCAGTCCGGTCCGGTAACAGAGGGCTTTCACAACGATGTTGCAGCCGGTTCGTGAGTACGGAACGTAGTTCAATAATCCAGCGTCGATCAGCTGGTGCGGTCAGATTAAATAGGGAGACCGTGTCATAAAGAGGTGTGGCTAAGCTCCGTGGAACCAGGAAGTAAGAGGATATCATAATTAAGGCATGACACACACAAAGGGGCTGTGACGGGGAGAAAGCGACACAGAGAAAGGAGGGGGAGAAATAGACACAGAGAGGGTCTGGAAAAGGGGAAAAAGAGTCACACAAAGGGGTTTAGGGACAAAGAACCACACAAAATGCTGGAGAAGGGGTTGGGGGAGAGATTCAAAAAGGTGCTGGGAGAAAGTATGAGATATAAAAAAGGGGGCAGTAAGAAACACACAAGGGGGTGTAACACACACTGGGAAAATGGGGGATGTGATACACTGAAGGGGGTTGTAAGACAAAAAAATACAGAAAAATATATACTAAAGGGGGTAAGACATTCAAAAGGGGGTTAAACGACACAAATATATAAATGCCTTAGATTTTTAGCGATGGGGGCAGGTGGCAAAATACATTTTCGCCTTTATTGCCAAAAATCCATGCACCGGTCCTGCAAACACATATTGAATCTTCTTCAAAATTCGGTTCCTGAGACCAAGGTGAAACAAATATAAAAGCCTATAGAATGAACTGACAAAGTAACAGAACACTGGAGAAGAGAAGGTGACTGTGGAGTTATTGCAGCCTCAGAACACAATTAGTGAAATGCAATGTATAGCTGATATACTAATAGAAAACATGTGTTGGATATGTGTTAAGTTTAGCATCTTGACAACAGCTGTTATTTTCCAGTAGATCCCCCACTACCAATGCCTTTGCCTAATACAAATATTGAGAACCGTTTATTCTAACGAGATGCATGCTTTTCTAATATGCCTTAGATATGAATACAAGAAACAGAGGGAAAGAGATATGTTGAAAAGAAAAATGAATTCCAGCGTTATTATAGTGAAACTCAGACACTCCGAATTGGTCTTCTCTGACAAGCTGCCTAATGGAAAATGAGTGTTGCGAGGTTTGAAATCAACCTATTTTCTTAAGATGAAACACTTTAAAATGTGACGTTTAAGGTCTGACGGGAAACAGTTGTATTTGCCGTAGTCTCTCCCCTTATTGAAATCTTTTATCAGAGTAACAGATGGTTTTAATAAGGACTCATACATGCATTAAAGCCAGGAAACTGATTCACTAGTAAGTTTTGGGCCTCCCCTGTGTACCTTTTCAGGTCCATGGGATGTTTCCTACCATTATCCCAGTTTCAGAACATCACACGTGAACACAAAAAGTATTGTTTAAAGAGACAGAAAGCAGATGGCATGATCTCTGAGTAACGCCACTCCCACCATAAACATTAACCTTAAACAATTAGTCATCCACTTCAGCAAACGAACAAGGGTACACAGTTCTTTTCTGGATAAGTCTCAAGTCTTCAGCAGCAGTGACGTTAAATAAAATCACAGATATTTCCCCAAATAATATTTTTGCCCCCGTAATTTTTCATTTGCTTCAGACAACCAACAAAACAGCTCATTTGTAAGGAAAAATAAAAGCCCTTTTTGTTATTAAAACTGATGAATTCTCTTTGTTCTTTCATGATACCAGGAACATTATTACAACATTGTACTTTATTATTTTCTTTGGATTTATTTATGAAACAAGTGGTTATTTGTTATTTCACTGCAAAGCTATCGTCCACCTGCTTTCCACCTCTTTAACCCCTTAAGGACACATGACATGTGTGACATGTCATGATTCCCTTTTATTCCAGAAGTTTGGTCCTTAAGGGGTTAATATAAAAATCCATAGATTTATTGTCTTCTACGCTTTAGAAAACCTTATTAACTCCTTCCTCTTGACAAGGGTTGACTACTTGAATTTACCACTTCTTGTCTTCCTCGCTTAATTCTCCAATATCCTCCGACAACAAATTAAAGCTGCTATTTGAATTCATCATGTTTTATTGTTCCATTTTCCTCCTATCATCTTCTTGTGTATAGTATGAAATGTGAATATATCATATTTAACATTTAATTACTCTGTTAATTCGGTGTATACAAGATTTGATTTAGGTAGCTTACTACAAGCAGGGGCGTATTAGCCGCGAGGCAAACAAGGCATTTGCCTTGGGCGGCATTTTCCAGGGGGCGGCAAAAAACGCCGCCCCCAAATGCCAAGGCAAATGTCTTGTTAGCCTTGCGGCTAACAGACATGCTGGGCTGGTTGCTGGTTGCTGGGCAGGCTGGGCCGCCCGCAGAGTGAGACTGGGAGCCGGAATATGACGTCAATATTCCGGCTCCGCCTCCCAGCCTCACTCTGCGGGCGGCGCGCGAGGGAGCTGAGCAGAGAGCTCAGGGGAAGAGCTCCCTCGTTGGCCGCCCAGCCTGCCCGCCAGTGCTGCCACTGGACCACCAGGGAATGGGAGAACCCCCCCACCCCCAGCATTCCCAAAGGTAAGGAGGTGGGGGGGGGGGGGGAGTAAATAAAAAAAAATGTGTTAATGTGAGTGTGTGTGTGTGTCTCTGACTGTGTGTGTCTGTTAGTGTGTGTGTGTGTGTGTGTCTGTTAGTGTGTGTGTCTGTTAGTGTGTGTCTGTGACTGTGTGTGTTAGTGTGTGTGTGTGTGTGTGTCTGACTGTGTGTGTGTCTGACTGTGTGTGTCTGACTGTGTGTGTGTCTGTTAGTGTGTGTGTGTCCGACTGTGTGTGTTTGTTAGTGTGTGTGTGTCCGACTGTGTGTGTTTGTTAGTGTGTGTGTCTCACTGTGTGTGTCTGTTAGTGTGTGTGTGTCCGACTGTGTGTGTTTGTTAGTGTGTGTGTTCGACTGTGTGTGTTTGTTAGTGTGTGTGTCTCACTGTGTGTGTCTGTTAGTGTGTGTGTGTCCGACTGTGTGTGTTTGTTAGTGTGTGTGTGTCCGACTGTGTGTGTCCGACTGTGTGTGTCCGACTGTGTGTGTCTGTTAGCTAGTGTATGCGTATCTGTCAGTGAATGTGTGTGTATTTAGAAGGCGGGGCAGGGGGGAAGGGTTGGATGGGGGTGGCGCGCGCGCGGGGGGGGCGGGGGGGTCTGAGTTTTGTCCTGCCTAGGGCAGCACAAAACCAAGATACACCACTGACTACAAGGCTAATGTTGCAGCAAAGTTGTAATGATTTGTTTATTCTATTGCTAACTATGTATGTTGTTAAGGTGCATATTTTAGAACATTAAGGTATATGAAGACTGTATTTGGAATCCTGTGATATGCTTATAAACAAGGGCCCTTGTAATGCAAGCAAGATTTGTGGGGGCTGTCCACTGGCATACTATGTTCCTTCCAATGGAATTTTACTGACGCATCAATTAAAGTATTATTTATGCAAAAATGGTTTGAGGATGTGCACTTTAAGGGGTACTATATTCACCTGAACAACTACCGCTTATTGTAGTTGTTCTGATAATCGGTATAGTATAATCAGTCCCTTCTGGCTTTTAAATGTAAACACTGCTTTTTCAGAGAAAAGGCAGTGTTTATATTGCTGCCTAGGGACAGCTCTAGTGGGAGTCACTCAGATGGCCAGTAGAGGGGCTTCCTGGGTCTGTGCTGCACTGACATTCAGCGTCTCCACCCTCTGCATGGAAACCCTACACATAGAGATGCACTGGTTCAATGCATCTCTATGAGAAGATGCTGATTGGCCAGGGTGGTGTTTGGCTCTGCCCCTGCCTCCTAACGCTTTTTGCTGGATGTAGTAAAGTCTGAATTACTTTTCTTAGAATGATTTAAGCCAGGTTTTATAAGCCACATTTACTTTGTGGCAAAAATGAGCAATGTAACACCATAATATTTTCTCTGCTCTCCCATTCATACATTATCCCATCCACAAAATTCACTGCACATGGAGGACACATCAGAAAAGATAGGATAAACGATACACAGGCCGTGGTCAAAGAAAATCAGGATAAACGATACACAGGCCGTGGTCAAAGACAGGAAATATGATAAACCAGAACAGGAATAAATAACCAGAAATTTGTATGGCAGTAATGCTCTATTGGGTTAACAAGAACCACAACAAGGCATCAAGGAGTGGCAGAGGTAAGTATGAATAAGGAAGTCTTAACTCCCATTGGTCTAAGTTAATTTGGAATTACGTATGATTCGTGGGAAATACTTGACCTCTCCAATTTTGACCCATGACATCATATTTGTGCGCTAAATTGGGTCTGACGAATTCGGAATTCAGTTTGGAGAATTCCAAATTCAGAATCGAATTCGGTTGCACATAAAAGCATGCGTGCAGTACCAGACCGGACATCAGAAGATCGAGGTATCCCTGACACTCTTGAAGGAACTGGAGGGTGTTTTCTTTGGCCTGAATTTTCTGCTGATTTGGTGTAATAAAGTCGGGAGCAATCTCATTCTTGTCCTATAACCTTATTTATTATTATTGTAGAACCAACCATGAAGCACTTAAAGAAAAACATTACCCCTTACACTAGATCATCTGGAATGGATTTTCCATGGGATGTAGAGTCACTAAACTTTTTTGGAGTCAGAAAACAAGTCAAATGCAATCTTCTGTGACCCAAGTTGCATTGCCACTGAACCAGTCATCCTTATTAAGATAAAACATATTAGCTTAATTTATACTCTGTGTAAAAGAATACTCTTAAAGGACCACTCTAGGCACCCAGACCACTTCAGCTTAATGAAGTGGTCTGGGTGCCTGGTCCCTCTAGGATTACCCCTTTTTTTTTTTTATAAACATAGCAGTTTCAGAGAAACTGCTATGTTTATACTGAGGGTTAATCCAGCCTCCAGAGCCTCTAGTGGCTGTCTCATTGACAGCCGCTAGAGGCTCTTGCGTGCTTCTCACTGTGAAAATCACAGTGAGAAGATGCCAGCGTCCATAGGAAAGCATTGTAAATGCTTTCCTATGCGACCTGCTGAATGCGCGCGCAGCTCCTGCCGCGCATGCGCATTCAGCCGATGACGTCGCGAGGATGGAGAAGAGGAGGAGGAAAGCTCCCCGCCTGGCGCTGGAGAAAGCTAAGTGTTTAACCCCTTCCTCTCCCCAGAGCCAGGCGGGAGGGGGTCCCTGAGGGTGGGGGCACCCTCAGGGCACTATAGTGCCAGGAAAACGAGTATGTTTTCCTGGCACTATAGTGGTCCTTTAAACACGTTAACAATGGGTGCCCTCAACCTGTATTCTGTTAAACTGTTTTGGAGATATTGGACAAAAAAATGGGGTCTCTCTCTCTCTCTGGCACCCACCAACCTAGGGCGGGTTTGATATAATAAAATGGAGAAAAAAGTCTCTTACATTTGAAAAAAAACATCTAATATAGCTCAGAAAGGCTGTGCGGAACATATTATCCCATTCAACCTTTGACTACAATTTCCCTTTTTTTGTGGATAATTATGTATGTTTAGATTGGATGCACTTTTACTTTATGATTTTTATCATCATGTAGATCAATGTTATATATTTACTGATATGTAATCACTTGTTTGTTTTTGCCTTTTAACTTTATTGGATATGTAACTTTTCTTTGCTTTGACTAATTTTCATTTGTTTACATGTATGTTCCATTTTATTTATTTTGGCAGCCTTGTTGACTGTTCCATCCTGTCCATATGGATGTAAAACGTATGTTGCCCTACAAGCCAACTCTTGTGTTTTTAATATATATAAATACATTACGGGGAAGTAAAACCTTATGACTTGTAAACACTTCGTTACTTTACAATGTATTGAAAGTTAAATACATGGGTTTCACATAAAAAATAAACTTAATAATGTATATTGGTGATGTAACACACATCTTTTTTAACACGTCGGCAGGGGTTCAGGAACTCAGGTACCACTCAACACATCTCAACCAAATTTTAACTCATTTGTGCCATGATGAAACCTGTACACTGACATTTGAGATAGGTGCCCTTTAGGGACGGTCTAGAACTAAAATACTAGGCATACATTCAGAAGGAATATAGCAACCATTGACAACTGCTTTAGTCATTCTTTGGTGAGCTATGGAGACCCTTTAGGTATAGTTAAGACAGTTAAGACATTTTAAAGGCACATTTGGTAAGCACAACAGAAGTGTGCAGTGGTTAGGCCTTGATGATAGTTGGGTCAGTTTGGCTGTACGACCAGCTAGACTGAGTACTGTTTTTCATTGAGTATCCTTCTTCCATTTAAGTAAAGAATCATACTACCTACCAGTTTTATTTGTTTTTTTTAGAAAATCAAGACTTACGTTCATCCGAGGTTAACGTGTGCATATTAAATCTGCAAGGTTCTGCTGGGCCACCTACCTGCATCCTCAGGGACTGTTTGATCCAGGCTGCTGACACTTACCTCCATGTAATAGTGGTTATGCCTCACTGTGCACAGCTATTATAGTGACAATAACCGTAAACCATGTATCAAAGTGTTCTAGCGCACATTGACACAATGCAGTGGTAGCTGGAGTCCTGCCTTGGTCATTCTGCCTACATCACCTATACAAGCATTTCCCTGCATCACTCTCATTTATAATCTGGATGGGGAGCTCCAGACAGTACTGGTTATTGTGTGTTCAAAAACCTTGCTGGAGCCCTGAGATGCTTCCCTTTTTCTTACCTTCACGCTTCTTTAGCTCACCAAGGTTCGTAAGAGTCCTCTGACACACACATGGTCCAGATTTATTTTTATTTCTTTAATTTCACCTTACTGCTATTTGAGTTTAACTCATTCTTTATTGGCTTACTGGAGGACTACCCATAGTTCAAAGAGCTCGGCTGATGGGATTCCTATTTTTGTGTTTCAGAGTGGTAAGTTCAATTCCCAGCATGGACAGCTAAGCCTTTAATCCTTCAGTGATTCATAACATTGTGATACTAGGTTGCTAATGATAATAATAAAACAACTGGATGCCATTAGAAAATAGAGAACGCTAACCATACCTTTCCAAGTCAACCATTTGATATAATTATTATCATTAACATAGGCCATAGTTGGTATTGGTAGTGGTGTTTGCAAAAATATGTGATTCACTGCAACTGGGTTATAAAACCACAGCAGAACCCTTGCTACGAGTGATGGCAGGGCATCTATCATTTCTTAAGATAAATGTATGGAAGATTAGGACTGGGCTGTCTCTGAATTTTTACTCTGTGTGGAATGTGAGCTAAAATAAATATAATCATTTAAGAGGGAAGAGTAACGGAAAGAGAAAAAAATTCCAAATGCATCTGAAAAATTAATGTATTGTAAATAAAAATGGCGCACATTGTAAAGAGGAGAACTATAGACTGTAGAATTCTTTGATTCTTACACATATTGCAAATCCTTTCTTTATAAAAATGGCTTGTTTTACTAAAATTTCAAGCTGGTGTATATGATTGTGCATTATTTTGCAAAGGATGTGTTTTTATTAGACATGTGCACGGTAATTGTCGAATGAATCCATTCCAAAATCTAGCTTGTTCATCAAACAAAATCCTTTTCCGGGTAATGGATTAAAAGTGTTTTAATTTTAAAGGGACACTAGTCACCTGAACAATAGAGATGCCCCAAACAGTTCACCGGCGAACATATGCGATGTTCGGTCCGCCCCCTATTCGTCATGGAGGTGGGAGGGTCTGGGAGGGAGGGTCTGCTGCTGATTGGCTGGAATGTGTCTGCTGACTGTGAGGTACAGGGTCAAAGTTTACTCAATGATGACGAATAGGGGCGGACCGAACATCGCATATGTTCGCCCGCCGCGGCGACCGAGAACAAGCTATGTTCGGGACATCTCTACTGAACAACTTTAGCTTAATGAAGAAGTTTTGGTGTATAGAACATGCCCCTGCAGCCTCACTGCTCACTCCTCTGCCATTTAGATCAGATAAGAGTTTAATAAATACCTTTGTTTATGAACCCTAGTCACACCTCCCTGCATGTGACTTGCACAGCCTTCCATAAACACTTCCTGTAAAGAGAGCCCTATTTAGGCTTTCTTTATTGCAAGTTCTGTTTAATTAAGATTTTCTTATCCCCTGCTATGTTAATAGCTTGCTAGACCCTGCAGGAGCCTCCTGTATGTGATTAAAGTTAAATTTAGAGATTGAGATACAATTATTTAAGGTAAATTACATCTGTTTGAAAGTGAAACCAGTTTTTTTTTTTCATGCAGGCTCTGTCAATCATAGCCAGGGGAGGTGTGGCTAGGGCTGCATAAACAGAAACAAAGTGATTTAACTCCTAAATGACAGTGAAATTGAGCAGTGAAATTGCAGGAGTATAATCTATACACTAAAATTGCTTTATTTAGTAAAGTAATTCAGGTGACTATAGTGTTTCTTTAATAATTTGGTTTATTTATGAACAAACCAAAATTCGGAATCGATTCCATTGATAATCACCAGGCATTTTATTCAGACAAATATTCTAAAACTAATTTTTGCATGTGTCTAGTATTTATTGTATATGATTACAGTGCAGAGACTATAAGAAAATGTCTATGCATCTAGATTTGAAATTCTACGTTATTTATGTGATGCTTAAATAAACTTTTTTTTGTTTAATTCCAGTTTTATTGGTTTATATCAAAGGAATTGGGGTACAGAAAGAAAGGAAGGAGGGGGCTCGTCGAGACGAGCGGGTACGGGTTAGACATAAGATAACAGATTCACATGATCCATTGTTACATTGTATAATCCACATATAGCATTTACATTGAACAGTACAGTATTTATTTGGTTCTCCCCTTGACCCTTGTGGGTTAACTAGCTTTGCCTATTTTCTCTGAATCCCTCTAGGGATTGTGTCTTTCGGGGTCTGGGAATGGGATGCGTATTGCGTAATTTCTCCTTGGATCTCCCATTGTGAGTCTCAGGAGGTCTGGTGTATCAGGTGATCTGCCTTCCTATTTCCCCTTTGCCCATGAGGCTTTAGGTGTGAGGGTCGTAACTGGGAGTCAATACAGGGAGTGGGTGTGGGTTGGTGACCTTCAGATTCTCCATATTGGAAAGACTGGGGTATGAGAGGGGGGGAAATGGGTCCATTGGGTATTGTGTGCGTACATTCATTTTGGGTCATCTTTACTGTCATTGTGTGCCCAGTACTTTAACCAGGGTTCCCATGTAGTGGTGTATTTGTCATGACGGCCTAGTGTAGACCAGTGTAAGTTCTCCATTGCTCTCATTGCTTCTACTCTATCTATCCATTGTGTCACAGTGGGGGATTTCAGTTTTCCTCCAGTAAATGGGTATTAGGTTATTAGCTTCCCCCAGTAACAGCCATAGCAGTTGTTGGGCTTTCGGGTCTTGGAAGGTTTGTGGCCAGCCCAATAAGACCTGGGATGGTGCTAGTGAATGTGGGAGTTTTAGGATGGTGTTTATAATGGCAATCACCTCTGTCCAGTACTTTCTAATATGCGGGCACTCCCACCATATGTGTTCCATTGTTCCCACCCCGCTATCGCATCTCCAGCATCTATCATGTAGCGTCGGCCAGAACTGGTGTAGGAGATCCGGAGTTCTGTACCACCGTGTGATGCGTTTATAAAAGGATTCGCGTCTTGAAAGGCTAATGGAGGCTGCCATAGGTTTCATTAGGATGTATTCCCAATTGGTGAGAGACATATGGATGTGTAACCCTTTCATCCACCTCCGTTGGAAGGGAAGTGTCCCCTGGTCCCCGTGGGAGGATATTAGCAATTTATATACTTGGGAGAGCGTGCGTTTATGTGTTGATTGGGCATTGCAAAATTGCTCAAAGTGGGTTAGGGCTCTAAGGTTCCAATTTGGTAACACTGTGCTTCGTAATGAGTGGCGTATGTGCCCGTATCTTAGCGTTTCAACGAGTGGGCCCTGACCCCCAAGTTCTCGTAGAGATTTGACGTCAGGGGGTGTCTGTCGTCAGTATATCTCTTATGAGTGGGTCTGTTTTCCCCAGTAATTTCCTCATTATTGGAGCACCCCTACCCCCTAGTATATCTGGATTGTTTGCCAGTGGGTAGAGCGGGGAGATTCCTGTGGATAGTCCCCATGAGTTTTTGTGTAATCTCCATTTCTTTAAAATGTGATGAATAAGTGGGTGTGGCATTTTTGCAATTTTTTGCAAATGGCACGTTTGCCAGGTTAGTGTGGACAAGGGTACTGTGGAGAAGCTTTGCTCTAGGTCATACCATGCTTTTTTGTGGTTTGTGTCTGTCCACTCTCTCACTCTAGTGAGAAGGACCGCTAGATAATATTTATATACATGAGGTAGTCCCAACCCCCCTTCCATCTGTTATTTGTGAGGACATCATATGCAATTCTTGATTTCTTGTGTCTCCATACATAAGATAAGAAGGTTTTTTTCATTGTACGGAAGAAGGAGTTATCTATGTCCAGTGGTAGGGTTTGAAAAAGATAGAGAATCTTTGGTAGTATCATCATCTTGATGATGTTGACCCTTCCAAAGAGAGAGAAGTGGGGTTTGTCCCATTGTTTCAGTTTGGACGTTATGTCATTCAATAGGGGTATATAATTCAGTTTATAAAGGCCTTTAATTGTGGACGTTAGTTTAATACCCATATAAGAAAGGCCAGAATCGGTCAATTTATAGCTATATGAGTTGCTTATTTGCTTATTTGTGACTCGTGTTCAGCCCCAAGACCATTATTTTGCACTTATCTGCATTGATTTTGAAGTTAGAACAGGCACTAAACCTGTCGATCTCCTTCTTAACATGTGCGAGGGACTGTTCCGGGTTAGTGATGGAGAGGAGTACATCGTCCGCGAAGGCGGACACTTTGACCTCTTTTCCCCCAGCTCTGAAGCCTGTGATGTTGGTGTTGGTTCTGATGGCATTAAGAAAGGGCTCCATAATCAAGACAAAAAGTAAGGGCGATAGGGGGCAACCCTGCCTGGTTCCATTGCTAATGTGGAACGGGGGAGAGTCTTGCCTATTGACCCTGACCGAGGCTGAAGGGCCTCTATATAATGATCTCACCCATCGTCTATAATTTGGTCCCATTCCCAGTGACTCCAGTGCAGTGAATAAAACTCCCAGTCCACTCGGTCAAAGGCCTTTTCAGCATCGACCGAGAGGAGTAGTGTGGGAGTTTGTGAGGATATTGCACCATGCATGATGTTTAGGAGTCGGGTCGTGTTGTCCCTGGCCTCCCTCCCCGGGACGAATCCCGCCTGATCTGCATGGATCAGGTCAGGGAGAAGAGGCTTGACCCTATTGGCCAGAATTTTAGCAAAAAGTTTGAGATCCAGGTTGATTAAAGATATTGGCCTGTAGCTACTACAAATGTTTGGATCTTTCCCCGGTTTTGGGAGGATAGTGATAGAAGCCTTCAGCATGGGTGGTGGGAGTACATCCTGGGTCAGTAGAGTATTGAAAACTGTTAATTATCTTGGAGTTAATATGTGTTGGAAGGCTTGATAGTATCTGGCTGTAAGACCATTTGGACCTGGGCTTTTGCTTTTAGGGAGAGTCTTTATTGCCATTTGGAGTTCCTCTGGCTGAATGGGTGATTCTAAGCTTGCAGCTTGTTGTGGGTCTAATTTCTTATGGGTGTGGGCTGAAATGTATGCTGCCATGGTCTGTTGGGTACTCTCTGGATGTCCCAGGTTATAGAGGTCGCTATAATAATTTTGAAAGGCTTTGGCTATGTCTTCAGATGTGTCTTGGCGTGTCCCCGCCTTTGTTGTAATGTGAGAGATGTATGTATTTTGGTGTTTGTCTTTTAGGGCTCTGGACAGATATTTCCCACTTTTATTGCCGTGGGCGTAATATGTCCCCTTAGTTAGCTGGACTGCCCTGTGTGCTTTCACTGTAAGGAGTTCTATTCTGAGTGCTGTTAACGCTTTATATGTTTCGGGTGTAGGGTTAGATTTGTGGGTAGACTCTGTCGTGGTGATATCATCAGTTAGAGAGCAGATCCGAGCCGTTCTTTCCTTTTTGATACGTGCTCCCCATTTAATCAGGATCCCTCGGGTTATGCCCTTGTGTGCCTCCCATACCCAGGATTCTGCTGTGCCTTTGTCTATGTTTTCTAGGAAGTACCTGGGCATTGCGTTATTTAAGTCCTCCATTACCCTGGGATCATCCAGCAGCGATTCATTTAAACGCCACAAGTTGCTTATGGCAGTCTTCTCTTCAAGGGACAACGTAAGGAATATTGGGGCATGGTCCGACCAAGTGATCGGTCCAATAGACGAGTGGACCAATGTGTGCAGGTGTCTATGTCATATAATGAACATATCTAGTCTGGAGTAACTATGTGCCACTTGGGAGAAGTAGGTGTAATCCCTTTCCTGGGGATGAGCAATCCTCCAGCAGTCAACATGTTGATTGGCATGTAGGGCTTTTTGAGATAGCAAACGCTCGTGTGCTTGCATGTCTCTGCCTGTCGCTGTGCTGTCTATTGAGTGATCCAGAACTATGTTCCAGTCCCCCCCCATCACTATTAAACCCTCTGCAAATTTCTCTAATTTTCTGAGGCATGATTTGATGAATGGGACTTGCCCATTATTGGGTGCATAAATGTTTACTAGGGTAAGGAGCGTATTGTTAAGTGTTCCTTTGAGGAATATGTACCTTCCCTGTGGGTCAAGTTTGCTGTCTTGAAGCGTGAATGCTTTTCGGGATGATAACAGTATAGCTACCCCTCTGGATTTGCCCCCATGGTAGTTGCTAAAGTATGATTGCCCCATTGATTTGATTCTCAATAAAGGGGCCTGATCCCCTCTAAAATGAGTTTCCTGGAGGAATACTATTTCTACCTGTTGTCTGTCCAATTCATGTGCTAGGATTGTGCGCTTTTTGGGCGTGTTCAGTCCCCTTACGTTCAGGGACATGAGTTTAAGGTTATCCATCATACAATGGCCAGATACATTAGCGTCTCAAATTTAGATGACGTGATGCATACCTATACCCAATGGGAGGGGGGAGGTGTGGGGGGGAAAAAAGTAAACCAGGGAAATTATATACAGTGTGCATGCAGTGTGCATGCTGTAACCAGATGGTGTCAAGCCCGCTGTGGATCATAGGGATCCTGCTTGCTTTATGTGGCACCTCTTGGGGGTTGTGTGGTCTAGACCGTCGAGACTTTAGACCTTTTGCTTGCGCGTTATACATGATACAGAAGTCTTTGGAGTTTTAACATCAGCATATTCTAACAGAATATATATCTAATAATAGCATGTAACTTGTGGATCGAATCCCAGTTCCAGCGCGTCCAGGGTTCCAGACGCCCTCTGGTCATCTGGGCCCTGGCCACGCGGAGCTATGGAGGTAAATTAAACATTAAACAGTATGTATATAGAGACAGGTATAGAAAGACATGGCATTAAATAGGCGGTAGTTGTGGCATGCGCCTCAGATATGTTTAGCATGTTAAAAGGATATATCGAGTCTTTAAGGTCGGTTTTGCAGCAGCGCCCTTTGGTGTTGGGGGCAGTTCATCGCCTGATGGGGTCCTTCTTCTTCGCTTTTTAGGTGTGCGCTGCCATTTGGCCCTTTGGGGCAATCGCTTGTCCTGTTCCATGTAGAGGCCAGTCCAGTCTTCCACCGTGTCAGTAGGTATGTCCAACGCTTGTTGAAACGTCAGGATGTCTGCTGGTGTAGATATGGAGTGCGTTTTCCCTTGGCTATTCACCACCAGAGCAAAAGGGTATGCTCAGCGGAATCGTATGTTTCGGTCCGAGAGTGCTTTTGTGACCGGGCGTAGTGCTCTTCTCGCGATTAGCGTGGATTGCGCCAGGTCTTGAAATATCTGCACTTTATAGTCGGCAAATGCAATGTCTCTGACTTGCTTGGCTTTTTGCAGGATTAATTATTTTAGGGGGAAATGGTGAAGCCTGCAGATAACGTCTCTTGGTTTCTCAGCTGTCAGTGCTCTCGGCCTAACCGCTCTGTGAGCGCAGTCTAACTCGACGGGAGTATCTAGAGGCCTGCCCAGTAGCTGGTTAAAAAGATTTGTGTAATATTCTCTCTTGTTCCTTCAGGGGTCTCAGGAATGCCTCTAATTCTGAGGTTATTGCGCCTCCCCCTATTGTCTAGGTCCTCTATTTTTCTCTGTAGAAAGATTAGGGCTTCGTTGTGGGTTTACTGGAGGGTTTGCATGTTATGTAATTGAAGGGCTGTTGTTTCCCCCTCCTCCTCTAGTGTCTGCACCCGATTGCCACAGAAGGCTTACCTCATCATGGAGAGATTGTGGCTTGTCTCCAAAGCTTCTTTCCATTTTTGAGAACATGGTTTCAAGGTCCAGTTTGAGGGCAGTTGAGTGAGGATTGCCTTAATATCTGCCCCTTCTGTGGAGCCATCCGAGGGAGCAGGGCTTGCTGGTGTGCTGCTCGCGGGGGATTTTTCAGCCGCGGCCATTTTGGACCGCATGTCTACCTCCTGTTTGTCCGTGAAAAATCTCCTCAGAGAGGTCTTGGAGGAGGTGAGGGTGGAGGTTGGAGTGCTGCCCGTTTGTGCCTTTGTTCTTTTGATCGCCATATCTTTAAAACCACCGGGATTCTTACAGTTTAGGCCAGTCTCGAGCGGAGCTCAGCATTCATGCGGCCATCCGCTCTCGTGTCCAAGCCACCATGCTTAAATAAACTTGATTGATTTAAAAACTAATACTAAGAGTGGGTTATGATGATAAATGATTATTATTGTCAAAACTATGATACGTCAAATGATTGTCACATGATAATTCACTGTCATATTGACAATTTGTAATTAAATGTCTTTATGTTTTGATTGGTTGTATTATGTCACATGTTCACTTTGAAATAGCTTTACATGTCGATTATGCTCACTGATGACCTATACTTGACAAAGAAATTCTTACAATAATTATCGCTCCATTTCACAACTGCTTTGCATTCAGGTAAAAAATTGGGATAATTTTCTGGTAACTCACATGCTGCTGTCATTTTTTTTTTCTTTCTATCATATGGTCCTTGGTTAAAATGGGAACACCACATGTTTTTTTGTTTTTTTCAGTTGTCTACTACCTGTACATGGATTGGATGGTTCAAATTCTATGAGGATTCTAGTTAACTCCAGCATTTTTGCTCAATTTATATATATTTTTTATAAAGATTGGTGCATTTTGTCTTTTTGTTTCCAGAAATGGGTCATCTAGGACATTTTCAGATGGCAACTTCAGTAAAATCTGTTTCAAATATGCCATTACATATCTCAACATAATAATATCCATATTTTAACATTTTTATAGTGCAAGTTTACCGTATCCAAAAAGATCAGATAAGAGTGTAATATATACATGTATAGGAGACCTAAGAAGAGTAGACATTGTGTCAACTCCAGACAGTCAGTTGGTTGACCTTGAACTGATGAGAAAGTCTTGACACAGGGTTCATATTCATTTCTTTCAATTTCTCCCAATAGTACAACAATTACAGTGAGTTATAGTCCATCTAATGTGTCCACTTCAGTGTCTGCCAAAACATTTGCAATGTGGAATCTATAGCTGAAAACATAAATCCTGACATGTAAGTTACGGATCTTTGGCATAAAATAAAAGTTGCACAGTGATCTAATCAGTCAGTGCTGTATGAAACAAGGCAGATGGATAATAGAAGCATAATTCCACTTATTATACATTATGCACTTTATTAGTAATCTAGTTTGTAAACCTTAGAATCTTGCTCAGTGGCCTGGAGTATTCCAAATGCTTTGATACCTTCATCATTGCATTAAAGAGGGAAAAACAGGTTCTAGGACTGTTCTGGGAAAGCCACAGAAAGAGAGGGCAGAGAGAATCTGATGGTCCAATGCAAAACCAATGGGTGACCTAATAGATCATGTTACAGCAGTCTAAGCATGTTTGAGGGGCTATACACAAAGAATGGGACATTATTCAAAATATCCCCAAATCATGGAATTTGTTTCACAGCCTCCTAAAAGCATCTCTAGTCATTAAGAATGGGTTAAGGGAAGAGGAAACATTGAAGGTATATTATGTTTCTTTCTAACACATAGTTATTGTTATTGTTAGTTCTCCTTTCTAAATTAATAGATTTATTTATTTATTTCTTATTGTCCCATCGGCCCCTATGGTGCAGCCTCCACTGGTGTGCAGTACTGTGAGGGAGTGGGACTAGTTTTACATATCAAGAATAACGTTCTTCCCCAGAGGTCCAGCATTTCTGATCTTAAACCATGCTCCAAAGCTCCCAGCAAGATAGCTTAATAGCTAACTTAATAATCAGTGAATCTTCTTTATAAGGAGTAAACCACTATTAGCTAGAACAAGGCTTATGAGTTTCCTGGACCAGGATTTTATCCCGTTAAGAATGAACCCATTGATAAGTAAAACTTTAATAGGTGGCTAGGGGCCCCAAACCACTAGCGGGCCCTAATCATGACCCTGCCTACTTACTGTCACTAATAAATAACGAGCTAGGACCCAAATAATCCAACAGCATTAAAATAAACCTGTACAAATAATTATTCTCTTCAATCTTCTATCTTCAAGCAAAGATGGCCCAAAAAAGTCCATCCTAGAATAATAAAAGACTGATTATTTCCTTAGTCCTTCATGAGAGTCAACATTTTTTTTTAATGGGCCCACTCACCGTGTCTCTCCTGTAGCTATAAAGGGTCCCGAAGGACCCTCTTTTGTTTTTCTTTATTGTTTAGCTTTCTTATTTGAATGGGGAGACACAATCACCTGTCAGTGAGAGAGATAATTTGATCATATATACATTTATTTTACTTTCACTTTCAGTGCCCCAAGGACGAGCAGTGCATGGAGAGGCTCTCTTGTATGGCACTAAATAGTTCATTGTTTTGGTGGTACCAGCACTAAAAAGGTTAATTTTACTGAGAGCATAGTTTGACCACAAGAAAAGGGGCTTTTTGGAAGACACGAATCTAAGACACCATTTAGTGAATAACAAAATAATTTCGTGAATAATTCATAGTAATAATTATAACAAATGGCGTTGTTTCTCTGGTTTCCTATGAATGCTTGCGCTGTGGCTAAAACACTTTACTAAGTGCGATCACTGCAAAGTTATGGCAGTCAGTGAATATCATTTATGGCGTAACTTTGCTGTAATGCCCCAAAAATCTAAAAAATCCCTATGGGCTTTAGTGAATCGAGATGCATGCTTCTGAGGCATTGATGACCTCCCACACCTGAAAATCCATCTTTCTGATTTATTTTCAGAAGAATTTTCTTTTTACAGATTTCTCTAATGTATACCTATGTATTTATGTCTCATTAGTGTGAATAATATAAGCTGATACCCACAGAAAAGAATATTCAGAATCCTTTCTGTATCGGAGAGCTAGATATAGCAGGACTTCTTCTTCGCTGGTTACTCCAACAGGTACTCAGGAACATACAGGATACTTCAAGAAGGCAGGCATAAGCATATAATAATCCACGAATATCCCATCACCCTTCCCAATAATTGGACAACACTCACTATTAGGAACAGAACTGAACTTTTAATGGCCAGGCTGGCCTTTAAAGCAGGTTTTTCCCAAAAGGTTACCACACAGGTGGACCTTGTTAAGCACAGGTAAAAACGGTACACAACCAATAAACACAGAGGCAGGTAATGAGTCACTCCCATACATTCCATACAATCCCTCCTCTCTGCTCAGGAGATAATTGAGTTAATTACTGTATCAACTCAATTATTTCCAAGCGAAAAAATAAAATAAATAAAATAAAAATAAAAATGTTCATACATTTCCAAAAGTATCCCAAAAACCTATCCCACTCCCACAATTCAGACATCCCCTGTTAGCCCAGATCTGGGGGAGCAACATACTGAAAAATCACCCAGATCGGTTCAGGGGTTCGACAATTTTATGGAGGTCTTAGCTTTACCGACCGCACACAAGGAGTAAGCCGAAAATAGTTCCATGTGTTTGGGCTGTGCGGTCGGTCTACGTTTGAGAGTTTGAAATCCACAAAATTGTATATAAACCTGGTTCATGCCTTGGTTAGTTGGAATCATCCAGTTTGCGTGATTCTTTTCACCGAATGCCGCTCTGTTCCCCTGAGTTTACACAAACTTGCACGAAGATGGAAGTCTCTGCGGTGTTCGGGTCATTGAGTGTCCGATTTGGGTTCCAGACACTCGACGACCAAACCCCGCTGGTGCAGTTCGTATTCTAAGATGGCCGCCGCCACGTGTTCGTATATACAAATGGTGGCCACCCAGGGGATCACCCAGTTTGTTCGTACGTTTGTGGTTAGCAAGTGTGAACAAGGTTAGGAAGGTAAATTGGCGCCACGCTCCTTCTTACGGGTGGCCTGGTTGTTCGGTATTTGGTTCGTTTGTTGAACCATATAGGGAGATTTAACTGAAAAAGGGGTACTTACCGAACAACCAGATGAAACGATACAATATAATAGTTTGTTACTTGTTTCCACAAGTAACGAACAGTAGCAATCAAAGAAAAATAAAGGACAAAGAGGTGTGGACAGTCCCTAGTACAAATAGGGGTACTGTGGCAAAGCCCATTCCGCTACACTTTCATAGATAGAATATACACAGGGAACAACCTGGAATCCAGTGGTGTATGTTACCATGTAGCCCAGGGGTAGGCAGTCTTCGGCACTACATATGTTGTGGTTCTTACAGCCATAATGCTGGATAAGCATCAGGGAAAATGTAGCTTACCTACCCCTGATGTAGCCTTTTTTTAAATGGATTAGAATGTTGTATATTATTATTATTATTATTATTTATGAGCTTACATGCTAGAGGGAGTGGGGTAAAGTGACACAGAAGGTAAGCGTAGGGTAGAAAAGTAGGTTGATAGAAAAGTATTCACTGAAGTGTTTTGATGGCATTTGCAGGAGAGGAATCAGGGTGCGGGGTGGGAGGGGAGGTAGCTATTAACAGTTTAATTGATACGCTTTCCTGGTGAAGTGAGTTTTCAAAGATTTTAGGAAGGAGTGGAGAGGTAGGAATATGAACAGAGGATAGATGCAGGTCTTTGGCAGAGCATAAGGGCTTAGACGGGACATATTGTGTATTAGGGAGGATAGATAGGTTGGAGCAGTATTGTGTAGAGACCTGTAAGCAAGAATCAAAATTGTAAATTGAGCTCTATATCTTACAGGAGGCCAATGCAGGGAGTGACAGAGTGGGGGGGGGGGGGGGGGGGGGGGGGGAGGGAGCTGTTGGTGGTGCAGTTAACGTTGAGGGAGACAGAAACTAAAGTAGCCACACTTGAGGGAGGAAAGACCAGAAGTTCTGTTTTGGACAAGTTGAGTTTAAGGAAGTGAGCAGCTATCTGATATTGTTATGTATATTGACAAAAAAAAAAAGAGAGAGAGAAAAGAGAAAATACGGTGATATATATAAATCTTGCGTTTACATAATTAGGGATCAGCAGCAATTAAGATTACAGCAGTTTAGCTGTGCTAAAGACCATATTATGTTTTAATGTTACTAAAGTATGTGTATTCAATGATGTATTAGTACATTATTCAAGCAAAATTGGGTGGGCAACGTTATTGAGTATACAAGATTAATTGAAGGGAAGTTGTTAATGACTTTAAACTGACTGGGTTACAAGTGCTGACAGATTAATTTAAATTGATTTGAAGCAAACGAATCTGGGAGGTTAAAACCTACCCTGTATTTGAGTTTCTGAGTTTGGGTGTTGCAAGGATTTTATGTTAATTAGCCTAAATCTCAATTTTGTCATGGTTTTGTTGAAATGTAAACACTGCGATTCATTAGCTCAACCCATTAAACAACAACCCAAAAAGAATCATCACAATGATTTGTATTCAGCTTTAATTTATACAGAATTCCCTTAATAATCTACCAATCCCACAATGGAACAGAATTTTTAAATTAAAATGTATTCCCTTAAACTGAATGTGCCACACTTAAAAAACTTTACATTAATCAGCAGAGCATAACAAATGTCACTGTGTTGTGCAAATAGTTTAAAATGATTCAAAATTTTTTTTTTATCCCATATTTCATCCCACCTGCTGTAAAACTCATGTATTTTTAACTCTCACCGTCCTAAACCAGCAATGTTTGCCCAGCCTGTGACAGCCACATAGGGATGGATCGGCCGAATTAGTAGAGTAAAACGCTACTATTTCAAACAGATGGTCTCATAGAGCCACCTGATTGGGGCAGTGTGGCCGTCAGTGGCGGATACAGAGCCTAATCTCGGGAGGGGCACTTGTAGAATATTTAAAGAAATAATCCAGGCACAATAACCACTACAGCTCAGTGTAGTAGTTATGGTGCCAGTAGTGCCAGGATCCCATCCCAGAGTAAGTAGTCAAACCATTTAAGAACAGTTTGACAACTTACCTGGGGTCTGCTGGGATATAGGGCATAGGAGCAGTGGTATGTGTGAGGGGTGAAGTGTGTGTGAAAGGTGCAGTGTGTGTGCGAGCGGTGAAGTGTGTGTGTGTGTGTGTGAGGGCGGCAGTGTATGTCAGGTTTACAGTGTGTGTTAGGGGGCAGTGTGTGTTGGGGCAGTGTGTTTGTGAGAGAGCAAAAGTGTGTATGTGAGGTGGCAGCGTGTGTAAAAGCTGCAGTTTGTGTGTAAGGCTTGCACTGTATGTGTGTGTGGGGCAGTGTGTATATGGGAGGCACTGTATGTGTATGGGAAGGCAATGTGTGTATGGGGGCAGTGTACATGTGTATGGGGGCAGTGTACGTGTGTATAGGGGGGCAATGTGTGTATGTGTATATTGGTGGCAGTGTGTGTATGGGGAGCACTGTATGTGTGTGTGTGACAGTGTGTGTATGGGGGGCACTGTATGTGTGTGGGGGGCACTGTATGTATGTGTGGGGCAATGTGTGTATGGGGGGGGCCGTGTGTGTGGGGGGCAATGTGTGTAGTGTATGTGTGTAGGGGGCAATGTGTCTATGGTTGTGCAGTGTGTGTGTGAGGCAGTGTGTGTATGGGTGGGGAGTTTTTTGGGGGCAGTGTGTGTGTGTGTGGGGGGCAGTGTGTGTATGGGGGGAAGGAGGGTAGGAAGGCTTTTTAATAATGTTTTCTTTTTTTATTTGATAAAATAAGTATATTTATGTCCCCCCCCCCTTTTTACCTTTACTAAGGGTACATTGGGGGGACATTTCTCAAGCCCTGGTGGTCTCAGTGGTAGGAGTGAACTCTAGCCCATAGCTCCAGGGCTAGAGTTCCTTCTTGCGAGATCCGGAGCGTGTCCTTGGTAACTTGCAATGTATATTTCTACTCCAAGGCCATCTTGTCTTGTCATTCTCTGTAGATTAAAGACTCATTTTACCATCAGCTTTTTAAAAAAAAAGAAATTATATTCATTTAGCTAGTATTAATCTAGTAATGAACGTTCTTATTTTCAGTATGTCAACATTTTTTAAACAAACATTTTTGTGATTTCCGAGTGTTAAATGTTCCTGAGAAATAAAAAAAAGGATGACAAATAGACATTGACCGCCTCAACTGAACTGTAACCTTATAGTTTTTTTTTTTTAAAGGTGGTCAAAATTATTCAACTCCCATTGCAAATCTGGTTTATTTTTAAAATCTACAGACTTTAAGCTGTTTGCAATGAATAAAATAAAGTCTCAAAATATTCAACCCCTTCATGGCAAGCAACTTTAGTAATTAGTAGAGCACCCTTTTGCTGTTATGATCTGCTGCAAACGAGATGCATATGCACGAGTTCCTGAGGAATCTTAGCCCATTGCTCATGAGCAATGGCCTCCAGTTCAGTCATATTCTTAGGTTTGCGTGCTGCAACTGCCTTCTTCAAATCCCACCAGAAAGTTTCTATGGGGTTCAAGTCAGGTGGGTATGATTGCTACTGTATAAGTTTCCAAAACTTTCTCTGCAACCAAGCCTTGCTGGTGAAGGTATGCTTGGGATCATTGTCTTGTTGGAAGGTCCAATGACGCCCAAGCTTCAGCTTCCTCACATATGGCATGATGTTTTAATCCACCCTGCTTTCCACATGCTGCAGGTTTCCACTGTCAAAGGATGCAAAGCTGCCCCAGAGCATCACACAGCCACCACCATGTTTAACTGTAGACAGAATTTTCTTTTCAGTGTATACTCCATTCTTCTTTCTACAAACATACCTCTGATCCATTGGGCTGCAAAGATAAACCAGGAATCAAATATGCAAATTAATGTGCTCTCGGGTCATCACAAGGTAAACCACAACAGGGCAAATGTTAGATAGCTTGAGAGAGCTTAAATAGCCTTTGTGATTAGGCTGCATCATTTCCGGAGCACCGCAAGCAGGGCTGGACTGGGGATACAAAGCAGCCCTGGAAAACAATGTATGCCAGCCCCATAAGTCATTGTGCCATGTAGAGTGTGAGTTTTTGAGAGTATGTGTGTGTGTGTGTGATTTGAGGTTTAAGAAAATATAAAACAGAAGACAACTTTACAAAATTACAAAGGTGAATATTTGCCTCTAAAGAGACAATGAAGGTATAATAACATTAATAAATAACATATCAATTAATGTGTTCCTTATCACATTTAATCTGAAGCTCATTCAACATCCAGACATTTAATAGTTATTTTCTCCAATGATCACATCTGCAATATCTGGAGGTATTTTAATCACAACGAAGATTTTTGCACCTGTCTTGCGCTAAGATGTATGAAACTGCACCCTATTCCAGACATTCATAACACATTGTTTTATCCTATGACATTCTTTGTTTTCTTCTCTGCAACATCAGCCATTATTATCTAATATTTGTCTTCAACTTTCTCTATGCAATTTCTTTTAAATTTGTCCCACAGAACCATCTCCGAAATATTGAGTAGTTCATTTTTAAACAGTTATTTTTGAGTTTTATTTATTTATTTAGAGTTATTTGTTTGGATATTTTGTATCAAGTTTCAAAAGTTTTTTTTTTTTTTTTACCTAATATTTTTTGGAAGTACCATTCCCAATCTGAGAATAATTACATAAAAACCGAGAAACTAGCATGAAGACATTAGGATGTTCTTGGACAATTAAAATTACCCTGTTTAAATCACTTGATCTTATTAAATTGACATTGTTTTAAACTGGTTTTACCATTCTCCACAGTGCAGTGGAATCCATGGTCCTTCATGTATTAGCAGACTGAGTTCCAGATGCCTTTTATGATCCAGGAGGTGACTTGTGGTTTTTTATTATGTACCCTATAGATAAATCTTAGATGATCATGATCTGAAGATTTAGGTTCTGATAAAAAGATAAATCACAGTTTCAAAACATTATGCTACTGAGAAGCCATCTCTTCCTGTGACATCGTTCCCACCTTGATCCACGAATCTTTTAATCGATGCTGTATAGTTACCATCTGTAACTTCTGTTTTATGTTTTTATCTGCTCACTGTTACTATTTACTGTTTTATAGCTGAATTTTCTTCGTAGGCTCTCGGTGATCTCACTTTTTTGTTTTGTTTATTGTATGTTCTTGCTGATGTTAGCTTGCTCATATTTTTTATTGCCCTAAAGGGATTTGCATTGGAACCATTTTCTTTTTCAACAAACTGTGTGAGATCTCTCCGTGAAACTTGTGCAGGAGGATATTTATCCTGTTTCTAGTTAGGATAAAATGAGCGTAATATTTCTTTACCTAAACAAAAGTGAATAGAACGTGACAACTTTTATAGTGTGAATATGACTATAACGCAAGCTTTGAAGACATCTTAAATTCAGGTATGTTTAGCATATAACGTAACCTTTTTTTTTTTTTTATTGAGTCCGTTGAGTGCAACTCTGCAAATGTTCCGAACATAAGCACAAACTAGATTGGGCCTCACTACCCCATGTTAAGATTTTAATTTGTTACACGTGGAGAAAACATTCTAGAGGGCACACAGAAGGATGCCGTGTGGAAGCATACATAGATTTGTGGGATTTAGGATATTAGTATTTGTAGAATAGATAGAGGTGTTACGAAAGCTGAACTGTAAAAAAAAAACAAAAAAACACAGAGGAGGTGACGCTTAACTGTGAGCATGCCAGAGAAAGGAGTAAACTGGCAAAATCTAATGTAGAAGCATGTATGATTTTTTAAAAATATCTTGATTTTGAGGACTCCAGTAAGTCATGGAAACAAATGTTTTGACCGCAGACACAAGCCAACTGGCTCATCCAGCTTGCCAATCCCTTGTGTACGTAGCAAAAGCCTTATGCTTGATTTTCGTTTCTGTTCTTGCAGTTAAAAGGCTTCCCCTGTATTAGCTGCTACATTATCTCTTGGACAGTTATTCCATTTGTACATATTTGTTTAAGAAGACATTTACCCTAGATTTCCATGCCTGAAACATCCGCCTAAATCCTCTTATCCTAAATTACTTCTTTCAGCAGATAATGTCACATTCTCGTATTTCTTAATTCCTTGATATAGTAGTACATTTCCATTGAATCACTATTAATATGACATGGTCAAAACATAGAGAATTCAAAAACTGAGCTGTGCTGTAAGTACGCTGCAATGGCACACCACTCATTAGGCAATGCCATTATGATGCTGGTGTACCCCAAATGAAGTGAGGCTCCAAATATATGCAACCGATTTTGTCTTCAGGACTTTTTCAAGGTAGAGCTTGGATGCAGTTCACGCCATTCAGGCTTATAAACCCCACCAATTAATGTACAGCTTTTTGAGTTAACAGGGGTGTTGATGATAACTAGGAGACTCACTTTACTTCTTGTGTTTTTGTATCCTTGGTAGTTCAACTCCTTTATAGTTTGTTTCTATATTAGTTTGCAATAGTGCGTTTATTTATCCATTGACCTTTACTACATATGGCTTATTGCAGACTGATGACGGGGGCCCTAAGGGAGGCTAGATAATAATAATAATAATCTACACTGGCGCCATTCATGGACACCCAGAAGAGGGCTGCTCAGATGTGCACCTGAGACCACATAGTTGTGCATGCGCAAAAACTATGAAATTATATCGCTCCAGCAAACTTGATCCGTATGAGCGAAATGGGTGAATTGGGAAAGGGAGATTACAGCATAAAGAGCAATCATAAAAAAATATAAAGATAAATCGAATGGTGATTACTTCCAGAATGTTGGTGTTTATGAATATTTACAATATGAATTACATATTTGATGCTCATCTAGAAATAGATATCAAACCAACTCATTATAACGATACCAATTCATATGATGTAAATTGGATTATTATAACCCCAGCAATAATAAATAAAAAAATAGAACACAAAGAAAAAATATAAAGAAAAATAGTAATTAATATCCCCATAGAAACATCAAAAAACATCATATATAAAATTAATTGAAATAAAATAGACATAAGGTAAACAATTTAATATTAACATTATTTTAAGAATCACATGAAAGCCATAATATCAATATCGACATTTAGACCAGGATCTCTTAATCTTTTATATCCATTGGATTTCACGTTGACACACCTTGTTTTACTATGTCCCCCTTTCTACTATCATGTTGGACTACATCAATCCCAAAATTGCTTAAAATCAACAAGAGTGCAATTTATACAGTGTCTAGGTTCACTGTGCTTTACAACTTTCTTCGTGATAACCCGTTGATGTTCCAAGATGTGTTCTCTAAGGGTTCTGATTTTACGTCCCACATATTGTGCCCCACAGAGGCATTGTAATAAATAAACTACATTTTTAGTGAATCAATTTATAAAATGTTTAATCTTGTAGGTCTGTCTGGTGACAGAGCTGCTAAATTCCTTAATAGAACTAGGGGGATGTTTACACATCTTGCAGTGCCCACATTTAAAAAAAAAAAAAAAACATTAGGTTTAGGGAGAAAAGTGGAATTATGTGTGTCAATAGGTGGTAAGAGACTAGGTGCTAAATGGGATTTAAAATTCCTGGCTTTATTGTAAATGACTAGCTGTTGATGTAGCTGTTTTTATCAGTGGGTTTGAAAAAAGGTCCTGTTGCAAATTTGTTCCTGTTTAATAAAAAAGTTTATGTCCAACAAATTAATATGATTAATTTGGATATCCGGGGTGAATTTCAGACCCTGAACGTTATTAGTTATATAAATTAAAAACTCAGACAATTCAAATTGTGGACCATCCCTAATTATAATAACATCATCTAGGGAACGTTTCCAGAGCACCAGGTTTGACGTCCAGCTATGCTCGGCCCAATTCTGATCATTTTCCCACATGGCCATAAAGAGATTGGCATAGCTAAGCGCAAACCTGACATGACCATGGCAGTACCACAAATCTAAAGGTAAAACCTATTTTCAAATAAGAAATATTTATTAGTAAGAATAAAATGAATGCAATCCTAAATGAAATTGTTTTGTCTTTCGTCCATACTTTGGTCCTGCTTTAATACCTTCCTAATGGCTAACAAACCTTGTTTGGTAGTCAACGGACGTATACAAAGATGACACATCGACTGTAGCCCAGACATAGCTGCTTTTCCATTGTATATCCTTAATAATACTAAGAATATGTCCTGTATCTTTAATATAAGATCTAGTTTTAGGTACATATTATTGTAAAAAATAATCAGCATATTGGGACAAATTTGCCGTCAGGCTACCAATGCCACTTACAATGGGTCTGCCTGGTGGTTTTATTAGGGATTTATGGATCTTGGGTATAGAATAAAATGTGTGAGGTGAGGTGAGGATTAAATAAAAATTTGAATTCATTTGGGCTTAAAATATCCTGCTCCTTCCCATTGTTTAATAAATGTAAAAGTTTAGTGGTATATTCTATAGTGCGATCATTAGGTAATAAGCGATACGTGGAGTTGTCTCCAAAGAGTCTCATGACCTCTGTTATGTAGTCTCCACGATCCAATATGACTACTGCACCGCTCTACATCACGTCTATCGCATAATCTTTTAAAAGCTAATCGTTCCCTATTGTTCACATTGTTATTGGAACATTTCTTCAATTCAATTGTTTCAAATTCTTTAAGGAGCATATTGCTGAAGACCTATAAATATGCTCCTCTATCTTGAACTGGGTAGAACTTGGATTTAGGTTTAAAATCAGTATGTAAAAATGGATCCCTATCAGAAACAATACATGACAGGGATGGGTCTTTTCAAAAAAATTCTCTTATGGTTAGTTTCCTCAAATATTTTTGAGCATCCATGAATAGATAAAAAAAACATCTGGGTTTGTACTAGGTGCAAATTTCAGTCCTTTTGCTAAAATATTTCATTCCTGAGTATACAAATGGGCCTGGGATAAATTTATAAGATCTCCCTGTGTTCTTGACAATTGAGATCTGGTATCTCTCCCTCCTCCTCTGGTTAATCCATTCCTCTTCTCTTTTTGAGAGGGGACTGGAGTGCCATGAAGGGGTTGGAGTGATGGAGAGGACCCTTTGTTTGACTAAGTCTGGGGGACGTGGGGCGATGGTTGGTATTCCTTTTGTCTAAAAAAATCCCTATTAGGTTGATGGGTGGTATCCATCCCTCTCCTCTGAATGGGGGAAGGGGATCGATAATCACAATTCTTTTCATCCATATAATTCCTACTATATTTATTATTCCTCTGGGATTGAAAGCCTGGTGTAAATTATGTTTTGGATCTATTCCTATTGGAATAATGGCGAGTTCTATTGGTGTATCCTGCTTTTTTTTTTTTTTTTTTTAAATTCTATATTTTTGAATGTGCAGGTAGGTACATGACATTTCCATACGCCACAACAGCGTTCATATAAAGATTCACACAGGTTTGTTCGTGGCATTAGTAAGTGCACATTTTTTTTTTTTGAGCGTAAACAGAAACGATAAAACAGGTTGAACCATGGTTAACAGATACTTCACTATAGTCTAGCATGCAAGTGAGTTGAAATGAAGTTACTATGTATTATCATCTTCCAGTATGTGCCTTAACCTACAAGTCTGGGTAAAAAACAGTCGTTGCCGAGTGGTTAACGTTACATGTTTACAGTGCAGGCCACCTGACTGATGAATCAGTCTTAGGAAACGTCAGGCTTGGGGACGTTACTAGCATAGGTTAATAGAGTAGGTTAGATCAGAGAGTACTATGTACTGTAGGACTGGAACAGTGTGATGGCGTGCTTAACTGGTGAGATAGGTGTATAACAATAAACAGGCTAAACGTGCTCGTCTGGTCCAGAGTCAGTGTTATATGCTGATTTTAATATTAAGCTAGGTCGACTGGAATGTCGTCTTGCTTAGTATGCTGGGTTTTAAAACACTTGCTACACTGCCTCTCCGTAAAGGTAAGGAAACCTGCCGAAAACGTGTAGGTAATTGGGGGCTAGCAACAACAGTCGGGTAGATCTGGCTAGTCCAGCTTTGGTATAGCAGGTTAGGCAGATTAAAAGGTTAACATTAGGCTAAGAACATGTTAAGACATATTACCAGTGTGCAAGCTTGTGTAGCCTGCCGTTCACAGTAAGTAGGTTCTATGGCTAGGCGTGTGTCTTAGGGTGTGGGAGAGTTGGGTGATAATGCCGATTGATTTACGCCTCTGTGTATCGCTATTGGTAGTAGGCTGGTCATCTAGGATATAGGGGGGTGGGGGGTTTGAGGGGCTGATTTCAGGCTCCATTGGACCTCTGCTGCGGTGTATAGGTTCGTGGATATCAGCTGTTTGGGAGCGAGTTAAGCACAAAAGTGATAATGAGCAAATCGAACAATAAAAAAATAAAAAAAACTACTTAAACATATCTAGCATTACAAACTTTGATAAGGAGTTGTCTATTGAGGCTAGATGCCGGAGAAAACACGCATGAGTCATTCGAAATAAGAGTAAGTCCATTGGGTGGTAGTGGGTTGATCGGCCCGAATGGTGTCAGTCCTCAAGGCAGACAGTTTGTAAGTCTTCTTGTTCATCCTACGTCAGTCAGGCAAAGGTTTGGTGCCCCTATAGCATGTGGATAGTTCCTCAGTGGGGGAAAAGTCAAGTCGGAGAAAAAAGCGCTCGCCGTTCTTTGTGTCCGTTAGGGGGTAATCTACTGTATGAACAGTGCAGTTCTTATAATCCAGGGAACTATTGCGGAGGAAAAGTGAGGATCCTTATTTCACGGGAGGTGTCATGGCTGGCTCAGTGATGGTACCGTTGGGGAGGTTCTTCTCGGGACAAATGTCTCGGAGGTGGCTGGATTCCATGTATGAGTGGCGTTGTGTCTAGTCGGTTGTTGCAGTGCATCGTGAGAAAGGCCCCAGACCGTTAGGTGTCTTCTTGCTTCTGTTAGGTCGGCTATCAGGTAAGAATCTTCCCCCTTAAGCACCTGTAGTTTATGGGGTTTGCGCCATTGGTACTTTATGCCGTGCGTGCGGAGTAAGGCGGTGAGCGGCCTAAGGGATGCGCGCCATGCCATCATACCTCTAGACAGGTCCGCATAGAAGGTGAGGGACATATCTTCGAAGATGTAAGGAGATTGATCCCTGAGGGCGGCCAGTAGTGCCGATTTGTCTTGGCGCTTCTGAAATGTAATTATCGTGTCCCGGGGTGCCGCCGCCGGGGCCGTCTTGGGTTTGGGTATGCGAAATATGTTTTCAATGCACATACCTTTGGCTTGTTTTGTGGGGAGGATTGTGCTCACCAGACGTCGTATGAGGTGGGGAATTTCGGCGTCGGAGATTGAGTCTGCAATTCCCCTTACTTTGAGGTTTTGAGCCCGCCTCGTGTCTTCTATCGCCGCCATTTTCTGGTCTACTTGCAGGTGCTGGCGTTGTAAGGAGGCCACTTCTCGTTGTAGCGAGGTGAGTTGTTGGGTATAGCTCTTGGAGTCTCGTTCGACGGCGCTTAGCCGGTCTGACAGGCCCTGAATATCTTTTTTCATACCCGCCATGTCTGCCTGGAGGCCCAGTCGGAGCTCCTTCAGCAGCTCCCTCATCTCGGCCTTCGTGACCGGGGACGTATCCGATTGAATCCTAGGCTGCATCTGTGGTCGGGTAGTGGGTATGGTCGCTTCTTCTTGGTCCGAGGTTAAGGCATCAGAGTTGGTGAGGTCGTCTGCAAAGTCCGCATAGTCCGCCATGTGGGACTCTTGGGCCTCACATGCCCTCCGCCATAAGTCTCCAATAGTTGCGCCTGGCCGAGTCCCGTCCGATTTAAGTTTCTTGTTTTTCTTCCCCATTGCTCCCTATATCGTCGGGGTAAGCAGTGAGGGTTTTTTTTGTCGATTTTGGGGGAGATATTCGTAGATTTAGGCAGTATATTGGCTTGTGCAGCACGGAGCTCGCTGAAGTTGCGACCGCTCGCTTTGGCTGTTGGCTCCGCCCCCCGTATCCTGCTTTTTTTAAAGGATATCTCTAAGTTTGATTTCTATATCCCTGGAATCCTCCATATTGTTTGACAGATTTAGTAAAAAAAAATTACCTTTCATTTCTTGTTCTTTAATTTGTAATCATCCTTATCTCTGATTATTTTTTCTCTATCAAATAATCTACTAGTTGTTCAATCTTTTGTTTGATTTCACAATTTTTTATGTTTATCTCATTAGTTGTAAAATGGGTACTAATTTCTTTTTCCGATACTTTTCTTTCTTCTTCACACTGTTTTATCTGATTTTGTTGTAATTCTACTAATAGAACCATCAATTCTTTGGAACATTTTTCCAAAATTCCATTCCATTTAGACATAAAATCGTTAGAATCCAGACCAAATGTAGGTGTCTTGTTAATACGTAGACCCCTCGGTACAATGCCTAATTTTAAATATTGCTCCAAATATACCACCTCCCACCATCTCTTGACTTCTTTTATAGCCGATGTTTCTAATTTAATGAAGAGGTTATCTGTGGTGGAGGGGGAATTTGAAGGATGGGAATCCTCACATCTATGAGGACTATTTTGGAAAATAGTTTCTAATTTCCTGCATTTAGCCTCCCTTAGGGCCCCCGTCATCAGTCTGCAATAAGCCATATTCAGTAAACGTCAATGGATATATAAACGCACTATAGCAAACTGATATAGAAACAAACTATACAGGAGATGAACTATCAAGGATACAAAAGCACAAGAAGTATAGTGAGTCTCCTAGTTATCATCAACACCCCGGGTTAACTCCAAAAAAACGTGATATACACAAAAAGCAGAAAGGAACGGTGTGGTGTGCTATAATAACATGTGTGAAAATCACCAATTAGATGATATACATACACTGGTTACAGATCTCCCGAAACAGACTGGTAGTACTCCAGTTAGGAAATAGTTATTCCAGCTTTCATCACTTAAAAACATAAACAGAAAACAAAACATAATGTAAAATTTTAAAAAGTCCACGTCATTCAGGCTTAGAAACCCCACCAATTAATGTACAGCTGGGTTCCCCACGTGATGTTTTTTGATGTTTCTATGGGGATATCAATTATTATTATTTTTTTCCCTATTTTTATTTTTATTTGTATTTTTTTTTGTGTTATATATTTTTTTTTATTATTGCGGAGGTTATAATAATTAAATTTACATCATATGAATTGGTATCATTATAATGAGTTTTTAATGCGTTGTCTTTTTTTAAATCTATTTCTAGATCAGCATCAAACATGTAATTCATAATGTAAACATTCATGGACACCAACATTCTGGAAGTAATCACTATTCAATTTATCTTTATATTTTTTATGATTGCTTTTTAAGCTGTAAGCTCCCTTTCCCAATTCACCCATTTCGCTCATGCGGATCAAGTTTGGTGGAGCGATATAATTTCTTTAAGTTTTTTTGCACAAGCAACAATTTTTTTTGCAAAATAGAACAAAAAAAGGTTGCGCCTAAAATATACAGTAAAACATATAAGAGTGTATATAATAAATAATATAAAATAATACAATTTAATATTAAATATTAAATGAAATATAAATGGATAATTGGCAATAGTCCAAAACACTTATCATAAGTCCATAATGGTAGATGCCATGTATAAGAACAGGGATCCTGAGGTGTAAAATGGGGTGTGTCTTCACAAAGGTGTCCTTGAAATCCAGTGAAGTAATATGTGGAGAAAAAAACAAGAGGAACTCCAATGGCACAGTATATAGATGAATAAAATGGTAAATAAAATAAAAGTAGTCTTACTCACACTTTTCAGAGCTAGAACCTAGCTCTGATATAACGCACGTGAAGTGGAATAATCCCCACTCAAGGATATGCAGAGTAATATTGATTGGCGAGTATCTGGCTCAGATTCAACGTTGAATCTGAGCCAGATACTCGCCAATCAATATTACTCCGCATATCCTTGAGTAGGGATTATTCCACTTCACGTGCGTTATATCAGAGCTAGGTTCTAGCTCTGAAAAGTGTGAGTAAGACTACTTTTATTTTATTTACCATTTTATTAATCTATATACTGTGCCATTGGAGTTCCTCTTGTTTTTTTCTCCACATATTACTTCACTGGATTTCAAGGACACCTTTGTGAAGACACACCCCATTTTACGCCTCAGGATCCCTGTTCTTATACATGGCATCTACCATTATGGACTTATGATAAGTGTTTTGGACTATTGCCAATTATCCATTTATATTTCATTTAATATTTAATATTAAATTGTATTATTTTATATTATTTATTATATACACTCATATGTTTTACTGTATATTTTAGGTGCAACCTTTTTTTGTTCTATTTTGCATCATTTCTTACCATTAGGGGATTATAGGGGACTCTCCTTTAAGGATTGCAGCCTTACTATTATTTTCTTTTGTGGCAATCTAGCGCTGATTTTTTCTCTAACTATTTTTTTGCGCATGCGCGACTTTGTGGTCATCGCTGCACATCTGACCGACCATCTTCTGGGTGTCCATGATGGCACCAGTGTAAACACTGTCGACCAACATTGATGTTATCCATATGCTGTTCTTCATGTCGTGTCTTTGCCCTACCTGATGGCCTGTCCGGGAAATGAATTTTATGGTAAATCACTGGATTATATATCCAGAAGACCTTACCTTATGGCCACCTAAATGGTCGCCATTTCAAAATTTGTTTGGTGGGAGTCTGATTTAATACACACCTGATTGGGTTCAACCCACGTGGGGCACCCAGCTTTACATTAATTGGTGGGGTTTATAAGCCTGAATGACGTGAACTGCATCTAAGCTCTACCTTACATAGTTACATAGTTACATAGCTGAAAAGAGACTTGCATCCATCAAGTTCAGCCTTCCTCACATTTGTTTTTGCTGTAGATCCAAAAGAAGGCAAAAAACCCAGTCTGAAGCGTTTCCAATTTTGCAACAAACTTGGAAAAAAATCCTTCTTGACCCCAAAATAGCAGCCAGATATCTCATTGGATCAAGCAGCTATTACCCCACTAATTAGAAATGTTTTCCCTGTATGTTATGTTTTTGTAAGTATATATCCAATTGCTGTTTAAACATCTGTATGGACTCTGATAAAACCACCTCTTCAGGCAGAGAATTCCATATCCTTATTGCTATTTCTGTAAAAAAACCTTTTCTTTGCCTTAGATGAAATCTCCTTTCTTCCAGCCTAAATGTGTGAGCTCGTGTCCTATGTATAGCCCTGTTTATGAATAGATTTCCAGATAATGGTTTGTACTGGCCCCGAATATATTTGTATCATGTTATCATATCCCCTCTGAGGCGCAGTTTTTCCAAACTGGAGAGATTTAAATTCTTTAACTTTTCTTCGTAACTAAAATGTTCCATTCCTTTTGTCAATTTTGTAGCTCGTCTCTGCACTTTTTCTAGTGCCATGATATCCTTCTTTAGAACAGGTGCCCAAAATTGCACAGCATATTCAAGGTCTGGTCTTACCAGCAATTTATAAAGAGGCAAAATTTATGCCCCTATTTATACATGACAAAACCTTACTGGCCTTATCAACTGAAGATTGACATTGCATATTGCTGCCTAATTTGTTGTCTATAACAATTACCAAATCCTTCTCATGTGTGGTTATCCCTAATTCACTACAATTTAGGGTGTAAGTTGCTTGTGCATTCTTGACCCCGAAGTGCATAACTTTGCATTTCTCTACGTTAAATTTCAACTGCCATTTTAGTGCCTAATCTATCTAAATCCCTCTGCAGCAAAGCAATATCCTGCTCACTTTTATTTTATTTTTACCTTGAAAAAGACCTGAGGACGAAACCAGTCGGATATATTTTGAGCCTCCACAACTTTGAACTCACTTCATTTGGGGCATCTCTATCCAGGACTCACTCCTTCACTATTCCTTGGGATCCGGAAACCTTGGTGTATTTAGGAGCAGACTCAGAACAACTTGGAGTCCCTGTGTGGCAGGTCTTTCGACCTATTGATGTGCCTTTCTGGCCACTATTAGTGGCGGACCGTTTGTGAGTGCAATAATTACCTTATCTTTTATTATTGTATCCAACAGTTTTACACTATGTTTTGTTTTATGTATATGTTTTTAAGTGATTAAAGCTGGAATAACTATTTACTAACTGTAGTACTACCAGTATATTTCGGGAGATCTGTAACCAGTGTATGTATATCATCTAATCTAAGGTGATTTTCACACATATTATTATAGCACACCACACTATTCCTTTTTGCTTTTTACATAGAGAATATGAGTGGGGTTTCTCTCCCTTTGTCTATAAAGGACATTGAAGACCTACATATCCCAGGAGAATAAAGCCATTGGAACAGTCTGTACATTACTTTATTACACTAAGTATCTTTGGAGATCAGGACATTAAATGTAACTTTGGAGACTAGGACATCAAAATGAAGTTGTTTAGGTGTCAGGAGGTTGCTGCCACTGGCTCACCTTTAGGGTTTAAACCATTTACGAATGGTTTAACCCCAAAGTCTGTGTTCTAGCACCAGGTTGCTCTGCCTCGGTGTCCTTCCACTTTCTGAAATCCTAGATAATTTAAGGCTCAGACGGTATCGGGCAGGGGTGCCGCTGATGGGCTTAGAGCGGCCTGTAGACGCTCAAAGCCAATCGTAGCTCCTCATTCATAAAAAAGTTAAGTAGTGAAGAAATACAAGAAGATAGCATACTTCCTCTCCAGCACCATAGATGTCACTATAGAGGAAGGATAATTAAATGTCACCAGCAACAGCAAGTCTTCCAACGCATTATGCACTAGCAATTATTAACCGGGTGCTGGCTGGGAATGTAGATTATGAAATCAGCCACAGATCTTTCTCACTTATTACCGAGTGCAGTGCACTTTAGTTAAGTGTGCATGTTGGATGTGAGAATGACTCCCATCACAATCAGGCAGCTGGGACATATATTTCTCGCAGATGTTTAATCCCGCTGACAGTATTTCATTGGGAATGATTGTGTTAAAATACATTGTATATGTATAGCCCTTTTTATGGATAACATATATAAATAAAATATATCAAAGCATCCCTGCATATAACGTCTTTTTTTTTAGACAAGGATCAAGTCAGGTGCTTCTATTAATGAATGGCAGTGGGTGTGCACCCGTGGGCGATGAAAATGCAGACGCTGGTATTTGCAGGACAAGTGCCCTGAAGAGATCTTTGTGCTGTCATGATTACATTAGAGGTAAACTCCCATATATTAAACTATTAACGGTCATTTAACTGTAATGATTCTCATAGCCGTGCAGCTGGCCATTACCTCCCCCAATCACTGTGAGAGGTAGAATGCAAACATTGCAGTGCGCTTGTGAGTGTTTCCCATGACTCACGAGGTAACTTGGGGCTATATGATGTTTGTGACAGCATATGAAGATTAAGAAGGGCGCAAAATGTAGTTAATTTAATTTTTATGATTGCATCCCATGTTAGCATGGGCCTTTGATTACCAGTGACGGCAAGAGGCAATTTAATTCCCTAAGTTCTAAACAAAATGTAACATAAGCAAACAGAATATACAGAAAATAAGAGAACAGAACAGAACATACAAAATATCTGCTTTAAAAAAAAAAATCAACGAACAAAAGAAAACCAAACAAAACATACTCGATCCCTAAGAACATAACAGAACATTTAGAGTATAGCAAAATATCTAGAACCAACACTTGCTTTCCCTGGTCTTCTCCTAATTCCCACCAGCTCTAGTTTAGTTATCACAGCTTGGCATGGAAGTGGAACTACCTCCTGTGCAATGCGCCTGCAACAGAAAGTCAAAAGGGGCAGACAAGGTTATCATTGCCCCTGGACCTGACCCATATGGGAGCCATGATCTATTCGATCTGGGACACAGATAGTCTTGGTAACAGCACTGCCTCAGAACAGGGAAACCCATGTTCAAATCCCAGTGAGTGTCCTTGATCAAGACATCTAGCAATATATATCCACCTAGCTCAAATCCTGATAGATTGTAAGCTTATTTCAGCAGGTCCTCTTTAACCTCTAAATCTAATTTGTCCTTTTCAATAATTATAAATCGCTGCAGAATATGTTGGTGCTATGTACATGATAATAATAATAAAAAACACAGATACAGAGTGGTACGGGGGAGGGGGTGTGTGACCTGTGCATCCTGACAGAGAGACATATTAATTATTTTACCAATTTAGGCTTCGAAATATCCCCTCACTCAGTCCTCGCCCCTCTGTTACCTCATTCTTATTACTGCCATCCAACCTCGACTTTGTATGTGTTTCCTGGTGGAATAATTAGTTACTTTCACCACATGGGGAAAAAAATTCTGTGTTTGAAAATGTTATGCCAAAATATCTAAAAGTAGCAGAAATTGAGAATTTTCTTGATTTGGTGACATTGGCATAAAATTTGCCATTTCCTTAAAAATTCTTCCCAATTCCGTGTTTAGTAAATAAATCACTTAAACTTTGGCATTGCAGTGCCACGGAATGTTGCCATTATGGTGACACAGTATCATCATTTCTTGAGAAATCTACAACTAGTTGTTTGTTTGTGTTTTCTTAGATAGAGCAGCCTTGGAACATATGAGTAGGCATACGTTGAATGAGTCACTCACTGAGTAAAGGCCTCTTTCTAGCTGCTTATAAACGCTTCCCTAACATGTTCTAGGGTCATGTTAAGATGATTGATTGGTTCCAGGTGTTTTGCTATTCCCCAGTGGTTGTGCAAACTCCTGCTGGGGTCTTAATTCGATCATGCAGCGAACGAAACAGCAAATCACTCAGTACTAGCCAATAAAGAGATTGTCATTCTTTCTCTCTTCCAGATGCTCCAGCGATGTGAGGGTCTTCCATACATCTTTAAAGGATAAGACATGGGCAGCACCACTCCTGATGATAAAGTGCCAAGTATGAAAATGTAGTCTTTTTACAAAAATTTAAATAAACATCAAAGTTCCATTATACATATCATTACTAAACAAATCAAACAAAAAAGTGCTGATCTAAAGAAAATTAATACATAATTAGCTTATCTTTGGACAACACTATAAGCTTTATAAGGAAGAATTAGAAGTGTTTGCTTACGCATTTACTATAGTGTCATGCATATCCTATATTATCTATTCTGTGATTTTTTTAATGTATTTATCAGTCAGTAACCATTGGCTGACTCGTGGCAGTTTAGTCTAACTCCATTTATGTTTAGATTACTATACCCACCACTATTTAAAAGAAAAAAGAAAATTCAAGTCAAAATTAGACGTTCTATTATTCCAGCACTAAGACAGTTTCCATACTACAGCTGGCCCTTCTCCGGTGAACTCATCAATCCTGAGCCTGCCCTCCTTTTTCATATTAATAAAATTGCAGATTTGGAACTTTTATAAGTTAACTCTGTTACACTCCCTGACTGTCAATCAGACAACCGGTCCTGTTACTTCCTGGTTTGGTTAGGTCAGTGGAACTAGACTCGAGAAACATTAATTGCACAGATCACCTGCCTTGGAAAGACTTCTCATTGAACTGCATTGGGAAGTCTGTGATTGGACAGCCACAAAGTCTCAGCAGGGTTGGAAGGGGAGGACTTTCTTAGGCTTAAAACAAAGGATCTACAGCTTTTGCAAACTGGTTTTAGATATATCCCCAATGACAAAATGCATAATCAAATGCATGCATGTTTTCATTGGAGGTATATCTACTAAACAGTGATTATTTTGACCTACAAAACTAGTAAGGGGAATGTAAAACATAGGTTCTGAGCAAAAGCAAGAAAAATTGGAATTGTTTAAAAAAAAAAAAAAAAAAAAAAAGGGTACCTTAGAGGGGATATAATAGCACTGTACAAATATATACTGGGTCTGCTCATTAGCAGAAAAATACAACAGACAAAGGTAATCCACTGAGACTGAGAGGTTGTGCTATCAAATTCTATAGATAAATAAAAAAAAACGACGTGGGAGCTTTTTTGCATAAACAGAATATTCTGAATGGAATATTCAAGTATATAATTAACGAATGAACAGAATATTCAAGTATATAATTAATATGTATTTAAACAGTTTGTTGGTCCAAGGAGAAATCGGATTACCATTATCGAGTCAAGACGGATTTTATTTCCCCTTTTGTGGCATAACTGGAAATGACTACAATTGTTTTCTTGCCTTCTTTTGGATCAACAGCAGAAAATAATGGGTTTCAAGGGTGGACTTGATGGACTTTAGTAATGTTTTAACATAGACAACTTTGTAATATTGTTTATGCTTTTCTCACTATGAAGCCATCATGGAGGGTGGAAGTGTTACGCTACTAGGGGTGATTTGGATTGGAACTCAACTGCAGCTTGTAATCTCCCTAATTACAATAGTGAAGAAATGGAGAATCCTTAAGTATCAATACTGTAGCTTTAAGAAAAGAGAGAATCATTGGTAACTTGATTCAACCGAAGTTTTAATAAGTGTTAAACTTAAATGAATTGCATTTAGGCAATAATCCAATAAGAAGAAGTGCAAGTAATCAACAACACAAAGTTCATTATTAAGTATTTCTTCAGAGATGCATTAAGTAACATTAGTTCATGAGAATAATCTTCAATAGGAACAATAATCAAGTAGCTAAGGATATTTGCAAAGCAAGAACAGTTCATAGTGAATAAGCATGGTGGGAGTTGTCCTTCATGAGATTAGTAACTTCTGAGTCTGAGCTTGTGGAGAGGTACGTCTGGTGGAAGTAGCTCCCAGTAGCTGAGCCTGTGGAGCCCGCGGTCTTGCGGAGGCAGTTCACACGTTAGCTCACACGATCAATCACCAAGCACCCTCCCTCTGGCCCAGTCTCCCTAAATACCGTCAGAGCGGTGTCAGAGGGGGGGCAGGGTCCGGCTCCTCACCGCTGAGTGCCGAACCCGGAAGTGTTACTCTATGACAGGAAGTGACATCATCAAGGTTACCACTCCTTCTCCCATGCAGCAATTCACACCAACCAACAGAAATATAACCAAAACATACATATATTGTAAGAATAATTCAATATATAAAACCATAATCTAATCCTTAGTGTAGATGTCCCTAAAAAGTATTTACACAACATGTTGCCATGACATTTGTTTGGATCACTTCTGGTTTGTGGGTCACTAAGGTTGATTGCCATGGCAATGGACTATTTCTCATTAATACATATATAAATATATATAAACTGATACCAAAAGCCTTTGTTTTTCACATGATTATTACGTTTTATTAGAGTTTGCGTTGTATGATCTTCCCCGATAGTGAACCTTTCCTTGTCCACTTTTGTTTTATTTAGAGGAAGGCAGAGCTTCACTTGAATGTTGTCTTCAAAAGCTTTTTGAGGTGCCCATTGTGTGCATTCAGAGCAGACACCAGTATCCTTGTGTTATAACTTTGCTGCGATTCAGAGAGATTAACATTGAGTGATTAAACGATTTGGGATAACTTAAAAAAAACCTGTGATATGGTGAAAAAAATAGTCCTTCCATCTTCGACTCCTACATAAGGCTGACCACCCCACTCCCTTACATAAACAAACTAGGTTTTCCTGTGCATGTCTACATGTCTTCGTACATTGGAGTATTACTGAGTTTTAGTCATAAATTCAATGGTCAATACATTTGTTACAGTTGTTAATTGACAGATTTGCTACAATTGTTACTCTCATTTTTACTTGTCCTAAGCAAAGACAATTATCAAGGTTGTC
The DNA here is from genome assembly GCF_036172605.1 of Pelobates fuscus. Classification (NCBI taxonomy): domain Eukaryota; kingdom Metazoa; phylum Chordata; class Amphibia; order Anura; family Pelobatidae; genus Pelobates; species Pelobates fuscus. Next base: position 37,721,502 of record NC_086320.1, read on the forward strand.
CGTGTTCCTCCAAAGTACAAATACAGTTCTTATGACTGGTAGGCTAACATTTGGATATCCTAAGGGCGCACATGGTTTATATTTTAAGATGAGGAGAAATATATCTGGGAATAATGCTTTGTGACATAGGAAGTCTCTAATGTTTGGCCTACAGTCATGTGTCGGAAGGATTTTTTGTTGTTTTTGGATGATATTCTTAATAACAAGTCAGAATGTATAATTAATTATTTAGCTAACCTAAGAGGAACATCTTGGGGAAGCTCCAAATTGATGTAACATGTTCAAGTTAAGGACACTTTAAGCTTGATAACCCTCATTTAATTTAATATGAAATTTTATATTGTTATATTTTTTGTTTGCAGAAGTTTTTAAAGAAGAATTAATCTATCCTCAAGATTCTGATTTTCTCTGCTGAGAATCTCTACGTTTTATTGTGAAGGTATGTACATTTATATGTAGAGTAATGGTCCTTTTACTGGCCAGGGTATTTTTAGGACCTTATTTTCCATCTGTTTAACTAGTCTCATAAATAGTATCAGCTGATGAAGCAAAGAGAAGACTGATGCTGTTGCCCAGAATGTTGTCCCTTTACTCCATGGGGATGAAAGTAGAGGATAATCACAGAAAAAAAAGTAAAAATGCTGCAGTGATAAGCCCCTTACCATAAATATGAACTCGACTTTAATATGTAATTTACACACTGCAAAGGTACACACGTATCATATCCACACCTCCTGTCACTGGCACTTTTACAGCTGGCGGCAAGTGTGGTTGGTAGCTGTGGTTGATCCTGGACCTCTAGTGGCCACTGGTCAGCCCCTCTCCCCCAAGTCAGTATCACGATTACCCTCCACCCCAGATCAAACAGGTTGCAGGCTGAGGAGGAGCAACTCCACTGATCAAAAGTGGGCCTTTAAGGAAGGAAATTCTCTATTCCAGGCTTCCCCAAACTCCGGCCCTCCAGATGTTGCTGAACTACAACTCCCATGATTCTCAGCCTATTTCATTCATAGAATTGTGGGAGTTGTAGTTCAGCAGCATCTGGAGGGCCGGAGTTTGGGGAAGCATGCTCTATTCCCTCTCTTTTTAAGGCCTCATGATTTTAAAAGAAAATTAAAAAAAATGATGGGGACAGGGGCGTACCTAGAGCATTTGGCACCCGGGGCGGACCCTGAGTGTGGCACCCCCCCCCCCCCCCCCCATAATAAAAATGTAAGAAAGCACCCACATTTTTTTCAATGTTTTCAATAATATTTATTGCACAAATTTGTAAACTGCTAGTAACATTTGTAAAATGCGCCAGCTTTGTAGAAGGGGGAAGACCAGTGCTTTTGTAGAAAGGGGCTGGTGAGAACCTTCTAGAAAACTCCTGCCCTGCCCCTTTCTACAAAGCCCCTTGTCTCGCCCTTCATATAAAAACCCTGCACCCCGATCACATAAATTTCATACACTCCCAACACATAAAAACCCTGCACCCCGATCACATAAATTTCATACACTCCCTACACATAAAAACCCTGCACCCCGATCACATAAATTTCATACACTCCCTACACATAAAAACCCTGCACCCCGATCACATAAATTTCATTCACTCCCTACACATAAAAAACCCTGCACACCCCCTTAATAAAAACCAAAAACGTGCACAACCCCTCTTAATAACAAAAAACCTGCACACCCCCCTTATAAAATCCCTGCACACCCCCTTAACAAAAAAACAAAAATCAGCAGTGCACATCCTCCCTTAATAAATAGAATACTGCAACCCCCTTAATAAACCCTGCACCCCCATTATTTAAACCTCCCCCTTTAATTCTTTAATCCACAGCCCCTTTAATTAATCCACACCCCCCTTAATTAATACACCCCCCCTTAATTAATCCACAACCCCCTTAATTAATACACCCCCATTAATTAATCCACACACCCCTTAATACACCCCACTTAATTAATACACCCCCCTTAATAAATCCTCACTGCCCCTTAATTAATACACCCCCTTAATTAATCCACACCCCCTTAATTAATACACCCCCTCAATTAATCCTCACTCCCCCTTAATTAATCCACACACCCCTTAATTAATACACCCCCTTAATTAATACACCCCCTTAACCCCTTAAGGACACATGACATGTCTGACATGTCATGATTCCCTTTTATTGCAGAAGTTTGGTCCTTAAGGGGTTAATTAATACACCCCCTTAATTAATACACCCCCTTAATTAATCCTCACTCCCCCCTTAATTAATACACCCCCCTTAATTAATCCTCACTCCCCCTTAATTAATACTGCCCCCTTAATTAATCCTCACTCCCCCCTTAATTAATACACCCCCTTAATTAATCCTCACTCCCCCCTTAATTAATACACCCCCTTAATAATCCACCCCCCCTTAAAACACCCCCTTAATTAATCCTCACCCCCCTAAATTAATACACCCCCTTAATTAATACACCCCCCATAATTAATCCTCACTCCCCCTTAATTAATACAGCCCCCTTAATTAATCCACACCCCCCTTAATTAATACACCCCCTTAATTAATCCTCACTCCCCCCTTAATTAATACACCCCCTTAATTAATCCTCACTCCCCCTTAATACACCCCCTTAATTAATCCACACCCTCTTAATTATACACCCCCTTAATTAATCCACACCCCCCTTAATTAATACACCCCCTTAATTAATCCTCACTCCCCCTTAAGTTAATACAGCCCCCTTAACTAATCCACACACCCCCTTAAAACACCCCCTTAATTAATCCTCACTGCCTTAATTAATACACCCCCCTTAATTAATCCTCACTCCCCCTTAATTAATACACCCCCTCAATTAATCCTCACTCCCCCTTAATTAATCCACACCCCCCTTAATTAATACACCCCCCTTAATTAATACCCCCTTAATTAATACACCCCCTTAATTAATCCTCATCCCCCCTTAATTAATACACCCCCCTTAATTAATCCTCACTCCCCCTTAATTAATACAGCCCCCTTAATTAATCCTCACTCCCCCTTAATTAATACAGCCCCCTTAATTAATCCTCACTCCCCCTTAATTAATACACCCCCTTAATTAATCCTCACTCCCCCCTTAATTAATACAACCCCCTTAATTAATCCACCCCCCTTAATTAATCCTCACCCCCCTAAATTAATACACCCCCTTAATTAATACACCCCCCATAATTAATCCTCACTCCCCCTTAATTAATACAGCCCCCTTAATTAATCCACACCCCCCTTAATTAATACACCCCCTTAATTAATCCTCACTCCCCCCCTTAATTAATACACCCCCTTAATTAATCCTCACTCCCCCCTTAATTAATACACCCCCCTTAATTAATACACCCCCCTTAATTAATACACCCCCCTTAATTAATCCACACCCCCCTTAATTAATACACCCCCCTTAATTAATCCACACACCCTTAATTAATACACCCCCTTAATTAATCCACACCCCCCTTAATTAATCCACACCCCCTTAATTAATCCACCCCCTTAATTAATCCACACCCCCTTAATTAATACACCCCCTTAATTAATCCTCACTCCCCCCTTAATTAATACAGCCCCCTTAACTAATCCACACACCCCTTAAAACACCCCCTTAATTAATCCTCACTGCCTTAATTAATACAGCCCCCTTAATTAATCCACCCCCTTAATTAATCCTCACTCCCCCCTTAATTAATACAGCCCCCTTAACTAATCCACACACCCCTTAAAACACCCCCTTAATTAATCCTCACTGCCTTAATTAATACAGCCCCCTTAATTAATCCACCCCCTTAATTAATCCTCACTCCCCTCTTAATTAATCCACACCCCCCTTAATTAATACACCCCCTTAATTAATCCTCACTCCCCCCTTAATTAATACAGCCCCCTTAATTAATTCACACCCCCCTTAATACACCCCCTTAATTAATCCTCACTCCTTTAATTAAACCTCCCTCCCCTTTAATTCTTTAATGGCCATTATCCACCCCCCCTTTAATTAATTAAGCCCCATCACATAAAATGACTACTTACATTTTGATGATGCCTTGACCGACTGGGTGCCTCACTGCCCGGATATTGGATCCTTCCGCTGGATAGTTCCGTGAAGGCGGGCTGACGGCGCTGCGCACGACGTCATCACGTTGCGCGACGCCGCGGCCCGCAACACTCCTCCCCCTTCTCAACCTGGAAGTAAGTCCTGCCGGTGTTCTATCAAAAAGACATACCCCGTAAAAAAGACATACCCCTCGTCACTTCCGGTGACGCGGCCGCACCGGAAGTGACGTTCGGAGGGGGTGTGCGCCGCCGCGCAAGCGCACAACGACTGGGTAGGTGATTTTAGAGCAAGAAGGGGACATTAAGCCCACAGTGCGCACGCGCCTCATAGTACTCCCGTCGGAGGGTCATCGCGCGTGCGCACTGCTGGGCAGAGAGCGCTTCACACACCGCGCGTGCGCATTTGAGGGGTAGGTAATTTTTATGGCCATTTCGCCTGTGAAATCTCCATACCCCTATACTGCGCGTGCGCGGACCCAATAGACCGCGCGTGCGCAATGTGGGGTAGGGAAATTTCACAGGAGAAATGGCCATAAAATTTACCTACCCCTCAACTGCGCACGCGCGGACTCACATCATCAGCTCCAAACTTATCTGGACACAGGTCAGTCTTTCCCTGCTCCCAACACCCTCAGCCATCCGAGGGGAGGGTACAGTATATTGGGGGGGGGTGTCTGCGCAGTATATTGGGGGGGGGTGTCTGCGCAGTATATTGGGGGGGGTCTGCGCAGTATATTGGGGGGGGTGTCTGCGCAGTATATTGGGGGGGGGTGTCTGCGCAGTATATTGGGGGGGGGTGTCTGCGCAGTATATTGGGGGGGTCTGCGCAGTATATTGGGGGGGGTCTGCGCAGTATATTGGGGGGGGTGTCTGCGCAGTATATTGGGGGGGGGTGTCTGCGCAGTATATTGGGGGGGGTGTCTGCGCAGTATATTGGGGGGGGTGTTTGCGCAGTATATTGGGGGGGGCTGCGCAGTATATTGGGGGGGTCTGCGCAGTATATTTGGGGGGTCTGCGCAGTATATTGGGGGGGGTGTCTGCGCAGTATATGGGGGGGGTGTTTGCGCAGTATATTGGGGGGGTGTCTGCGCAGTATATTGGGGGGGGTCTGCGCAGTATATTGGGGGGGGTCTGCGCAGTATATTGGGGGGGGTGTCTGCGCAGTATATGGGGGGGTGTTTGCGCAGTATATTGGGGGGGGTCTGCGCAGTATATTGGGGGGGGTCTGCGCAGTATATTTGGGGGTCTGCGCAGTATATTGGGGGGGGGTCTGCGCAGTATATGGGGGGGGTGTTTGCGCAGTATATTGGGGGGGGTGTCTGCGCAGTATATTGGGGGGGTCTGCGCAGTATATTGGGGGGGTCTGCGCAGTATATTGGGGGGGGTCTGCGCAGTATATTGGGGGGGGGGTCTGCGCAGTATATGGGGGGGTGTTTGCGCAGTATATTGGGGGGTGTCTGCGCAGTATATTGGGGGTGTCTGCGCAGTATATTGGGGGGGTCTGCGCAGTATATTGGGGGGTCTGCGCAGTATATTGGGAGGGGTGTCTGCGCAGTATATGGGGGGGGTGTTTGCGCAGTATATTGGGGGGGGTGTCTGCGCAGTATATTGGGGCGGCTGCACAGTATATTGGGGTGGCCTGTGTGTTAGATGTGGGGGACAGTGTGTTAGATGGAGGGGCTGTTCGTTACATGTGGGGGGGTAGTGTATTATATTTGTGGGCTGTGCGTTAGATGTGTACAACCCTAGTTTCACAGAAAAATATTTATTTCCTAGGTATCATATGCCATGGCATGCTTTTTGCTACGAAACCGCAGCCATCTAGTCACTCGCCAGAGAAGGATGAGAAACTGCACCCCAGCGAGAGGGACTGCCTCACATCAGCAACCAAATCCGTCGGTCACCGAATTCAGTAATCTCCGTCTCTTTGTCCATTCTGTATGTATGGTACTCCCAATTCTTATATTTAATCCGGTGTGTCTCCCACAATCTGCGTGCACTGTGTCTGTTATGCCAGTCACTCTAACCTGTTTATTTCTTTTTGTGTGTGTCACAGCTCTGACAAGCATGTTCTCCTATGGGACACGAAGTACATGAAGAGGAATGAAGAAGCACATGTTTGATGGTCGTCTCCAGGGTGGAGAATTTAATTTATAAGTAATGAAGTGGCATCTGACACGTGACAAGCTGCTCCTGTTTGCACAGCAACTTCAACATTGTGTACTGTGATCACGGCATAGTTCAGAGGTAGGTAACCTTGGGCAGTCCAGATGCTGTGAATTACATCTCCCATAATGCTGGCAAAGCATTATGGGAGGTGTAGTCCAAAACCTCTGGAATACCGAATGCGTATGAATGAAAAGTATGCTCTGTGTGAATGGTCAGTAACAAGGGTTGAAGCCTTGACGTGGCGTTACTGCTCACATGTGTATCCATGTGCCAATTCAACCAATGTGAGTCACTGTAATACTTATGAGGTAACCATAAATACCGTGACTAGGGAGAATTAAATGCCTGTATCGCCTAAACACTGCTTACACTGTAACCGTATCTCCTATACACTGCTTACACTGTGACCGTATCTCCTATACACTGCTCATACTGTGACCGTATCTCCTATACACTGCTTACACTGTGACCGGATCTCCTAAACACTGCTCACACTGTGACCGTATCTCCTATACACTGCTTACACTGTGACCGTATCTCCTATACACTGCTTACACTGTGACCGTATCTCCTAAACACTGCTCACACTGTGACCGTATCTCCTATACACTGCTTACACTGTGACCGTATCTCCTATACACTGCTTACACTGTGACCGTATCTCCTAAACACTGCTCACACTGTGACTGTATCATAAAAACTGCTTATACTTATCAGGATCCATCAAAGGGGAAATCTAGGGTTATATACTCCATGCCACTTTAATCAGGGGGGGTAATAAAGTGTTCCAGATATAGTGCCCCAGTTTGGTCAGGTTTAAATCATTATATATACTGTTTTCTCAATTCCAGATCAAGTTTCTGTTTGATGTGGGAGGCAGCTTAAAGCATTATACACTAAATGCATTTTCTGTATTTTAGATCTGGTGTCCCAGTACGGGATAGAGACCATCGTTCTGTTTAACAAGAGGATAGTTGTGCATCATCTATGACTGGCGGCTCAGCAGGAATTCAACAGGTTCTTGAAATGGAAACCTCTGTTGCATTAGACCCAATTCTGATATTATGACCGAACCCTAAAGCACTTAATATTTTTATGATATTTTATGTATGTATTTTGAATGTTGTGCAAAGACCCCAGATGGTCACTGTTCCACTTGTATTCCAGTGGACATGAAGGGCAGGTGAAGGTATTTTTTATTGGACTTAAAATGTCCTCTGTATGCATCTTCTTTCTCAAGGTCCTCTTCAGCATCTGGAGCGTTAATCTGCAAATATGTAGATTGTAATATGCGTTCTGGTGAGTTTTAACTTAATTTTTTATTTTTACAGCTCCCGAGGGAAGGAGCAAACCGCCTTGAGGAGTCCCTGCATAAGAGACTATTGGATACAGAAGGCTGTACTAAAGGAAGATCTCATCACAGCATCATCTAAGTCCTAGTCAGGAGTTATAATCTTAAGAGTATAGAGCGGCTAACAATATCTGATAATAGTCCACGTGCAATTATTATGTATGTAATTGATGTACAACATATTTTTTCACTATTTTGTTACATTAGAAATTAACAAATATTGTTAGACTTTTTGTTTACTGCTGTTCCCTGCAAAAAAAATAATATTAAAACTCCAAAAAATGTTGAAATGTGCAGTGAAATGTGTATCTGTAATCAACGTTAACCTGCTAATTACTGTGGGACAATGGAGAGCAACCCCAAACTGGTACTCTATCAAACAATCCAGGACTGTTCGGAAATATGGCTTTGTATCAAACTATGATAATTTATGGTGCACATAGGTCCTCTTGTCACTGTGCCTATGGAAAGTTTTGCTTATAACAGTGATGACTTTCAAAAGATAGCAATAAGCAGAGAAAGAAGTTGCTCTTTAAAGGGACACTATAGTCACCAAGACCACTTCATCTCGCTGAAGTGGTTTGGGTGCAGTGCCTATGTCCCCTTAACCCTGCAATGTGAAATATTGCAGTTTCTGAGGAACTGCAATAATTACCTTGAAAGATTCTCATCCTCTATTGGCTGTCTACCAGACAGGCACTAGAGGCGCTTCAGGTCCTTAGCGGAGACCAACTACGTGAAATGACACTGGACATCCTCACGCTTTGCATGAGGACAACCAGTGTCTTTAAAAACGCTATAGAAAAGCCTTGAGTTAATGCTTTCCGATGTGGAAGCCCAAATGTGTGCGCAGGAGGGACCTGATGTTGGCGGAGCCTGACCTAACAATCAGGTAACTGACAAAAAGGCTGAAGAGGGTGTTAGAAATACAGTTTGATATTCCTAGCACCATAGGTTTCCTTTAAAACAAAGAGTCTTTACCCCATTTCTAAATTTATATAGGTTCCCAAAACATCTATAACGCCAAAAAGGCACTCCAATCTGTGTTCAACAATAAAACCTGAAGTCTTTGTTTTTTTGTGTTTTCTCCTCTGAAATCCACCATCTCATCACCCTGCTGTAGAATTGCAGTGATGTCATACATTGGGACACAGCAAGTGCTGTTATTATTTATAGTTAAGTAACACAAGTAGCATATTAAGGTGTCAGCAATATACTTTATTTATTCAAAGTTAATATGCAGTTTACACTTTATATGTATAGTGAAAAAAATATAAAAGTCAATGCGGAAACTGGCTGAAAAAAACAGTGTCGTATCCAACATGGAGAAAGTTCAATCACCTGTACAGAAAGGCTGTATGGCATTAGGAAGGCAGTATCTTTATAATAGAATAGTCTCTCTCTATCTGGGCCGTCCAGGATTATTAATCACTGGAAGATGAAGGTTACTTCATGTCTGCAGCATGCGTTCCGAAGCAGTCATATGGAAGTTTTCTGTAGAAGAAGGTAATCTCTTCTGTTTCAGCAGGTCTAGGTTAATGGTGGTGGGTTTTTCTCTGGCACTGGAACCATCAGTAAAGGAGTGTAAAATTGAGAGGATCACCTTGTTCTTCCCACAAATCTAAGAAAACTCAGAACAGAAGATTGAGGATAGTGGTTAACAATTTAATGAAACTGCAAACACTAAAACTAACTTGAAAAAAATAACATTCACAGTGTAAGCAGTGTTTAGGTGGCACGGTCGCAGTGTATAGGAGATACGGTCACAGTGTGAGCAGTGTTTAGGAGATCCGGTCACAGTGTAAGCAGTGTATAGGAGATACGGTCACAGTATGAGCAGTGTATAGGAGATACGGTCACAGTGTAAGCAGTGTATAGGAGATACGGTTACAGTGTAAGCAGTGTTTAGGCGATACAGGCATTTAATTCTCCCTAGTCACGGTATTTATGGTTACCTCATAAGTATTACAGTGACTCACATTGGTTGAATTGGCACATGGATACACATGTGAGCAGTAACGCCACGTCAAGGCTTCAACCCTTGTTACTGACCATTCACACAGAGCATACTTTTCATTCATACGCATTCGGTATTCCAGAGGTTTTGGACTACACCTCCCATAATGCTTTGCCAGCATTATGGGAGATGTAATTCACAGCATCTGGACTGCCCAAGGTTACCTACCTCTGAACTATGCCGTGATCACAGTACACAATGTTGAAGTTGCTGTGCAAACAGGAGCAGCTTGTCACGTGTCAGATGCCACTTCATTACTTATAAATTAAATTCTCCACCCTGGAGACGACCATCAAACATGTGCTTCTTCATTCCTCTTCATGTACTTCGTGTCCCATAGGAGAACATGCTTGTCAGAGCTGTGACACACACAAAAAGAAATAAACAGGTTAGAGTGACTGGCATAACAGACACAGTGCACGCAGATTGTGGGAGACACACCGGATTAAATATAAGAATTGGGAGTACCATACATACAGAATGGACAAAGAGACGGAGATTACTGAATTCGGTGACCGACGGATTTGGTTGCTGATGTGAGGCAGTCCCTCTCGCTGGGGTGCAGTTTCTCATCCTTCTCTGGCGAGTGACTAGATGGCTGCGGTTTCGTAGCAAAAAGCATGCCATGGCATATGATACCTAGGAAATAAATATTTTTCTGTGAAACTAGGGTTGTACACATCTAACGCACAGCCCACAAATATAATACACTACCCCCCCACATGTAACGAACAGCCCCTCCATCTAACACACTGTCCCCCACATCTAACACACAGGCCACCCCAATATACTGTGCAGCCGCCCCAATATACTGCGCAGACACCCCCCCCAATATACTGCGCAAACACCCCCCCCATATACTGCGCAGACACCCCCCCCAATATACTGCGCAGACCCCCCCAATATACTGCGCAGACCCCCCCAATATACTGCGCAGACACCCCCAATATACTGCGCAGACACCCCCCCAATATACTGCGCAAACACCCCCCCATATACTGCGCAGATCCCCCCCCAATATACTGCGCAGACCCCCCCCAATATACTGCGCAGACCCCCCCAATATACTGCGCAGACCCCCCCAATATACTGCGCAGACACCCCCCCAATATACTGCGCAAACACCCCCCCCATATACTGCGCAGACCCCCCCAATATACTGCGCAGACCCCCCAATATACTGCGCAGACCCCCCCAATATACTGCGCAGACCCCCCCAATATACTGCGCAAACACCCCCCCATATACTGCGCAGACCCCCCCCCCAATATACTGCGCAGACCCCCCCCAATATACTGCGCAGACCCCCCCCAATATACTGCGCAGACACCCCCCCCAATATACTGCGCAAACACCCCCCCCCATATACTGCGCAGACACCCCCCCCAATATACTGCGCAGACCCCCCCCAATATACTGCGCAGACCCCCCCAATATACTGCGCAGACCCCCCCAATATACTGCGCAGACCCCCCCCAATATACTGCGCAAACACCCCCCCCATATACTGCGCAGACACCCCCCCCAATATACTGCGCAGACCCCCCCCAATATACTGCGCAGACCCCCCCAATATACTGCGCAGACACCCCCCAATATACTGCGCAAACACCCCCCCCAATATACTGCGCAGACACCCCCCCCCAATATACTGCGCAGACACCCCCCCCCAATATACTGCGCAGACACCCCCCCCAATATACTGCGCAGACACCCCCCCCCAATATACTGCGCAGACCCCCCCCAATATACTGCGCAGACACCCCCCAATATACTGCGCAGACCCCCCCAATATACTGCGCAGACACCCCCCCCCAATATACTGCGCAGACACCCCCCCCCCAATATACTGTACCCTCCCCTCGGATGGCTGAGGGTGTTGGGAGCAGGGAAAGACTGACCTGTGTCCAGATAAGTTTGGAGCTGATGATGTGAGTCCGCGCGTGCGCAGTTGAGGGGTAGGTAAATTTTATGGCCATTTCTCCTGTGAAATTTCCCTACCCCACATTGCGCACGCGCGGTCTATTGGGTCCGCGCACGCGCAGTATAGGGGTATGGAGATTTCACAGGCGAAATGGCCATAAAAATTACCTACCCCTCAACTGCGCACGCGCGGTGTGTGAAGCGCTCTCTGCCCAGCAGTGCGCACGCGCGATGACCCTCCGACGGGAGTACTATGAGGCGCGTGCGCACTGTGGGCTTAATGTCCCCTTCTTGCTCTAAAATCACCTACCCAGTCGTTGTGCGCTTGCGCGGCGGCGCACACCCCCTCCGAACGTCACTTCCGGTGCGGCCGCGTCACCGGAAGTGACGAGGGGTATGTCTTTTTTACGGGGTATGTCTTTTTGATAGAACACCGGTGTTCTATCAGATCTCTATACCTTGTCAGAATGGTATACCGGAAGTGACGCAGCCGCACCGGAAGTGACGAGGCCGCACCGGAATTGACGTTTCGGAGCTGGAGGAGGAGGAGCGCCTGAGCAGAAAAACAGGTAGGTGAAAATTTCACACAGATCGGGAGCGAAGGACACCTAATGCGCATGCGCGAAACCCACACTGCGCCTGCGCAAGTAGCTACAAGGGAGGGGGGATGGAGGGGATTTAACGTGCCAGTGCGCACGCGCGCCGAAGTACTCCCGCCGGGCACAGACAGCGCACCAGCGGGCAGGGAGATCGATTCAGCCGAACATTCATCCGATCTCCCTGCCCCACACTGCGCACGCGCCCACCAAGCCAGGACAGCCTCGGACACCGCGCATGCGCACTAAGGGGGTATAGAAATCTGATGGCCATATCTTCTAAGAAATCTCCTACCCCCTGAGTGCGCATGCGCGGTGTCTGCACTGTATCCTGACATCTCTCAGGTAAGCCTCGCTCACAACACTCTCAGCCATCAGGGGGGACTGTGCTGTATGGAGGGGGTGTATGTACAGTATTGGGGGGGGGGTCTGTACAGTGGTGGGGGGGGTCTGTACAGTGTGGGGGGGTCTGGACAGTATGGGGGGTCTGGACAGTATTGGGGGGGTCTGGACAGTATTTGGGGGGTTCTGTACTGTATGGGGGGTCTGGACAGTATGGGGGGGGGGGTCTGGACAGTATGGGGGGGTTCTGTACTGTATGGGGGGGTCTGGACAGTATTGGGGGGGTCTGGACAGTATTGGGGGGTCTGGACAGTATTGGGGGGTCTGGACAGTATGGGGGGGGGGTCTGGACAGTATGGGGGGGTTCTGTACTGTATGGGGGGGTCTGGACAGTATTGGGGGGGTCTGGACAGTATTGGGGGGTCTGGACAGTATTGGCGGGGTCTGGACAGTATTGGCGGGGTCTGGACAGTATTGGCGGGGTCTGTACAGTATGGGGGGGACTGTACAGTATGGGGGGGTCTGGACAGTATGGGGGGGTCTGGACAGTATGGGGGGGTCTGGACAGTATTGGCGGGGTCTGTACAGTATGGGGGGGACTGTACAGTATGAGGGGGGTCTGGACAGTATGGGGGGGGTCTGGACAGTATGGGTGGGGTCTGGACAGTATTGGGGGGTCTGGACAGTATGGGGGGGTCTGGACAGTATTGGGGGGGTCTGGACAGTATTTGGGGGGTTCTGTACTGTATGGGGGGTCTGGACAGTATGAGGGGGGTCTGGACAGTATGGGGGGGGGGTCTGGACAGTATGGGGGGGGGGGTCTGGACAGTATGGGGGGGTTCTGTACTGTATGGGGGGGTCTGGACAGTATTGGGGGGGTCTGGACAGTATTGGGGGGTCTGGACAGTATTGGCGGGGTCTGGACAGTATTGGCGGGGTCTGTACAGTATGGGGGGGACTGTACAGTATGGGGGGGTCTGGACAGTATGGGGGGGGTCTGGACAGTATGGGGGGGTCTGGACAGTATTGGCGGGGTCTGTACAGTATGGGGGGGACTGTACAGTATGGGGGGGGTCTGGACAGTATGTGCAGTATTGGGCGGTCTGTGATGTATATTGGGGCGGTCTGTGCTGTGTATTAGGGGGCTGTGCGTTAGATGTGGGAGGCAGTGTATTAGGGTGCTGTGTGTTAGATGTGGGGATTGTGCGTTAGATGTGGGGGGTGGGCAGTATGTGGGGCCTGTGTGTTAGATGTGTACAGCCCTGGTTTGACTACCAAATATTTTGTTTCAGAGATCTCAGACGCCATGGCCTGCTTTTTGCTACGAAAGCCCAGCCATCTAGTCACTCACCAGGGGTGGATGAGAAACTGCACCCCAGCCAGAGGGACTGCCCCACATCTGCAACCAAATCCGTCTGTCACTGAATTCTGTAATCTCCGTGTCTTTGTGCATGTATAGTACTCCCAATTCTTATATTTAATACGGTGTGTCTCTCACAATCTTTGTGTCTGTCTGCTGTAAATATGTGGCACGCAAGTCTGCATGCACTGTGTCTGTTTTGCCATTTTACTCTAACCATTATATTTTTGTGTGTGTCACAACTCTGACAAGCATGTTCTCCTATGGGGCACGAAGTACATAAAGAGGAATGAAGAAGTCCCCGTTTGAGGCTCGCGTCCAGGGTGGATTATTGAAGTGCCATCTGACACGTGACAAGTTTCTCCTGTTTGCACGGCGACTTCAACACTGTGTACTGTGATCAGAGGTAGGTAACCTTAGACAGTTCAGATGCTGTGAATTACATCTTTGCCAGCAGGTGTAGTCCAAAACATCTGGAATACCGAATGCGTATGAATGAAAAGTATGGTGTGTGTGTGTGTGTGTGTGTGTGTGAATGGTCAGTAACAAGGGTTGAAGCCTTGACGTGGCGTTACTGCTCACATGTGTATTCATGTGCCAATTCAACCAATGTGAGTCACTGTAATACTGATAAGGTAACCAAAAGTACTGTGATTGTGGAGAATTAAACGCCTGTATCACCTACACACCGCTTACACTGTGACCTTATCTCCTAAACACGGCTTACACTGTGACCGTATCTCCTATACACTGCTTACACTGTGACCGTATCTCCTATACACTGCTTACACTGTGACCGTATCTCCTATACACTGCTTACACTGTGACCGTATCTCCTATACACTGCTTACACTGTGACTGTATCTCCTATACACTGCTTACACTGTGACCGTATCCCATAAACACTGCTTACACTGTGAATGTTATTTTTTCAAGTTAGTTTTAGTGTTTGCGGTTTCATATATTTGTTAACCTCTGTCCTCAATCTTCTGTTCTGTGTTTTCTTACATTTGTGGGAAGAACAAGGTGATCCTCTCCATTTTACACTCCTTTACTGATGGTTCCAGTTCCAGAGACAAACCCACCACCATTAACCTCCACCTGCTCAAACAGAAGAGATTACCTTCTTCTATAGAAAACTTCCATATGGCTGCTTCGGAACGCATGCTGCAGACATGATGTAACCTTCATTTTCCAGTGGACCGTCCAGGGAAAGAGACCATTATATTATTAAGATACTGCCTTCCTAATGCCATACAGCCTTTCTTTACATGTGATTGAACTTTCTCCTTCTTGGATACCACAGTGTGACTTTTCTTAACCAGTTTCCAAATTTGACTTTTTATGTTTTCCACTATACATATAAAGTGTAAACTGCATATTAACTTTGAATAAATAAAGTATTTTGCTGACACCTTAACATGTAATTTGTGTTACTTAGCTACAAATAATACCAGCACTTGCTGCGTTCCATTGTAGGTTTCTCAGAAACTGCAATATTTAACATTGCAGGGTTAAGGGGACATTGGCACTGCACCCAAACCATTTAACCCCTTAAGGACACCTGACATATGTGACATGTCATGATTCCCTTTTATTCCAGAAGTTTGGTCCTTAAGGGGTTAAACGAGATGACGTGGGCTTTTAAAGAGCAACTTCTTACTATGCTTATTGCTATCTTTTGAAAGTCATCACATTTATAAGCAAACCTATGCATTGGCACAGTGACAAGAGGACCTATATGCACCATAAATTATCAAATGTTGTTACAAAGCCATATTTCCTAACAGTCCTGGATTGTTTGGTAGAGTCCCAGTTTCGGTTTTCTCTCCACTGTCCCACAATAATTAACAGGTTAACGTTATTACAGACAAATTACTGTAGATTTAAAAAATAAGATTTTTAATCTTTTTAAAAGTGGCAATATAAAAAAAGTCAAACAATATTTAATTTCTAATTGAACAAAATTGAAAAAGTATGTTGTCCATTATTTACATAATAATTGCACATGTGGCCTAATATCAGATATTGTTATTGTCACCCCCCTGTCACCCCCCTCTCACCCTGTCAGACCCCCACACCCTGTCATCTCACCTCATCACCCCTTGTCACCCCCCTCTTACGGTCACCTCACCATAACCCCCTCACTCTGTCACCCTCCTCACACTATGTCACCCATCCTTACTCTGTCACCCATACTCTCACATTACATCACCCCCCCTCTTACTCTGTCATTTCCCCCCTCATCTCATCACCCTCACACTATGTCACCCTCCCCACACGGCCACCACTCCCCGTACACACGAGCACCACTCTCCACACTCTGGCACCTCCCTCCATACACACTGTCAACCATCAACACGCTGGCACCCTCCTGCTCTTTTACACTCACCCTGCCACAGTTACCCCTTTACTCACCCTGTCACCCCCCCAAAGGCAATCATTATACACACACCGTCATAAAACTTAGCTTCGCCATAAACTCAGTGCCAAAGGCCAGTCAGTACACAAACATACACATGCTCAGAGAAACATACATACAGATACAAGGATACTCACTGTCAGACACACACTCAGGTAGACAATGAAACGATGTTTACAGAGACTAGCTCTGTGTATCCAGTGCTGAAAGCTCCCCCATCAATATATCTACAGCTCCTTATACACAAAGTCAACTGCTATTTATTCTTCAATAATGGTGTTCTTCGTGGGGTCTCATGTACGAGTTTTGCCCAAGGCCTCGCCAAGTCTAGAGCCGACACTGCAGTACAGCCCTTCAGTATCCAATAGTCTCTTGTGCAGGGACTCCTCAAAGCGGTTTGCTCCTTCCCTCTGGAACTGTAAAAATAAAAAATATAGTTACAACTCACCAAATCGTAACCAGAAAGCATAATACTTATTTTATATTATTACAAACGACAATTTCAATGTTGGAGATTGGAGGCGTAGAATAGAAAGAATGGTCGAGCGCTTTCAATTTTGAATAAAAGCATGTCTGTGCTTAAAGTATGAGCAGTGTTTAGGAGATACGGTCACAGTGTAAGCAGTGTTTAGGTGATACGGTCACAGTGTAAGCAGTGTATAGGAGATAGGGTCACAGTGTAAGCAGTGTTTAGGTGATACGGTCACAGTGTAAGCAGTGTTTCGGTGATACGGTCACAGTGTAAGCAGTGTTTAGGTGATACGGTCATAGTGTAAGCAGTGTATAGGACATACGGTCACAGTGTAAGCAGTGTGTAGGTGATACAGGCGTTTAATTCTCCACAATCACAGTACTTTTGGTTACCTTATCAGTATTACAGTGACTCACATTGGTTGAATTGGCACATGAAAACACATGTGAGCAGTAACGCCACGTCAAGGCTTCAACCCTTGTTACTGACCATTCACACACACACACACACACACACACCATACTTTTCATTCATACGCATTCGGTATTCCAGATGTTTTGGACTACACCTGCTGGCAAAGATGTAATTCACAGCATCTGAACTGTCTAAGGTTACCTACCTCTGATCACAGTACACAGTGTTGAAGTCGCCGTGCAAACAGGAGAAACTTGTCACGTGTCAGATGGCACTTCAATAATCCACCCTGGACGCGAGCCTCAAACGGGGACTTCTTCATTCCTCTTTATGTACTTCGTGCCCCATAGGAGAACATGCTTGTCAGAGTTGTGACACACACAAAAATATAATGGTTAGAGTAAAATGGCAAAACAGACACAGTGCATGCAGACTTGCGTGCCACATATTTACAGCAGACAGACACAAAGATTGTGAGAGACACACCGTATTAAATATAAGAATTGGGAGTACTATACATGCACAAAGACACGGAGATTACAGAATTCAGTGACAGACGGATTTGGTTGCAGATGTGCGGCAGTCCCTCTGGCTGGGGTGCAGTTTCTCATCCACCCCTGGTGAGTGACTAGATGGCTGGGCTTTCGTAGCAAAAAGCAGGCCATGGCGTCTGAGATCTCTGAAACAAAATATTTGGTAGTCAAACCAGGGCTGTACACATCTAACACACAGGCCCCACATACTGCCCACCCCCCACATCTAACGCACAATCCCCACATCTAACACACAGCACCCTAATACACTGCCTCCCACATCTAACGCACAGCCCCCTAATACACAGCACAGACCGCCCCAATATACATCACAGACCGCCCAATACTGCACATACTGTCCAGACCCCCCCCATACTGTACAGTCCCCCCCATACTGTACAGACCCCGCCAATACTGTCCAGACCCCCCCATACTGTCCAGACCCCCCCCATACTGTCCAGACCCCCCCATACTGTACAGTCCCCCCCATACTGTACAGACCCCGCCAATACTGTCCAGACCCCGCCAATACTGTCCAGACCCCCCAATACTGTCCAGACCCCCCCAATACTGTCCAGACCCCCCCATACAGTACAGAACCCCCCCATACTGTCCAGACCCCCCCCCATACTGTCCAGACCCCCCCCCCATACTGTCCAGACCCCCCTCATACTGTCCAGACCCCCCATACAGTACAGAACCCCCCAAATACTGTCCAGACCCCCCCAATACTGTCCAGACCCCCCCATACTGTCCAGACCCCCCAATACTGTCCAGACCCCACCCATACTGTCCAGACCCCCCTCATACTGTCCAGACCCCCCCATACAGTACAGAACCCCCCCAATACTGTCCAGACCCCCCCAATACTGTCCAGACCCCCCCATACAGTACAGAACCCCCCCATACTGTCCAGACCCCCCCCCCAATACTGTCCAGACCCCCCCAATACTGTCCAGAGCCCCCAATACTGTCCAGACCCCACCCATACTGTCCAGACCCCCCTCATACTGTCCAGACCCCCCCATACAGTACAGAACCCCCCCAATACTGTCCAGACCCCCCCAATACTGTCCAGACCCCCCCATACAGTACAGAACCCCCCCATACTGTCCAGACCCCCCCATACTGTCCAGACCCCCCTCATACTGTACAGTCCCCCCCATACTGTACAGAACCCCGCCAATACTGTCCAGACCCCCCCATACTGTCCAGACCCCCCATACTGTCCAGAACCCCCCCATACTGTCCAGTCCCCCCCCATACTGTACAGACCCCGCCAATACTGTCCAGACCCCGCCAATACTGTCCAGACCCCGCCAATACTGTCCAGACCCCCCAATACTGTCCAGACCCCCCCCATACTGTCCAGACCCCCCCATACAGTACAGACCCCCCCAATACTGTCCAGACCCCCCCAATACTGTCCAGACCCCCCAATACTGTCCAGACCCCCAATACTGTCCAGACCCCCCCATACAGTACAGAACCCCCCCATACTGTCCAGACCCCCCCCCCATACTGTCCAGACCCCCCCATACAGTACAGAACCCCCCATACTGTCCAGACCCCCAAATACTGTCCAGACCCCCCATACTGTCCAGACCCCCCCATACTGTCCAGACCCCCCCACACTGTACAGACCCCCCCCACCACTGTACAGACCCCCCCCCCAATACTGTACATACACCCCCTCCATACAGCACAGTCCCCCCTGATGGCTGAGAGTGTTGTGAGCGAGGCTTACCTGAGAGATGTCAGGATACAGTGCAGACACCGCGCATGCGCACTCAGGGGGTAGGAGATTTCTTAGAAGATATGGCCATCAGATTTCTATACCCCCTTAGTGCGCATGCGCGGTGTCCGAGGCTGTCCTGGCTTGGTGGGCGCGTGCGCAGTGTGGGGCAGGGAGATCGGATGAATGTTCGGCTGAATCGATCTCCCTGCCCGCTGGTGCGCTGTCTGTGCCCGGCGGGAGTACTTCGGCGCGCGTGCGCACTGGCACGTTAAATCCCCTCCATCCCCCCTCCCTTGTAGCTACTTGCGCAGGCGCAGTGTGGGTTTCGCGCATGCGCATTAGGTGTCCTTCGCTCCCGATCTGTGTGAAATTTTCACCTACCTGTTTTTCTGCGCAGGCGCTCCTCCTCCTCCAGCTCCGAAACGTCAATTCCGGTGCGGCCTCGTCACTTCCGGTGCGGCTGCGTCACTTCCGGTATACCATTCTGACAAGGTATAGAGATCTGATAGAACACCGGGAACAGTA